>NW_027438738.1:0-38000 GCF_000715075.1 Nicotiana tabacum | reverse complement strand
TTGTGTGTTATAGCCCACGCCTTCCGAGTGGTCCCGGGACCTCCTGACCCCTATCGCCTAAAAATTTTCCGGACTATCAAATACGACCTAAGGAACCATAGTATCCGCCCCGCCATGATCGATCCTCATTTTTTGCGTTTTTCGGCCAAACAACTAGAATTTCGCGCGATTCCCATATTTGTGTGTGCTATTGCCCACCCTTCCAAGTGGTTCCGGGACCCCCGGACCCCGATCGCCTAAAATTTTTCCGGGCCGTCAAATACGACCTAAGGAACCCTAGTAACCGCCCCTCCATCATCGTTACTCATTTTTTGCATTTTTGGGCCAAAAACTAGAATTACGCCCGATTCCCATATTTTCGTGTGCTATACCCACGCCTTCCAAGTTGTCCGGGGAGCCGCGGACCCCGATCGCCTAAAATTTTTCCGGACTATCAAATACGACCTAAGGTACCATAGTCACCGCCCCACCATGATCGTTCCAAATGCTTTGCATTTTTGGGCCAAAAAACTAGAACTCCGCGCGATTTGCATATTTTCGTGTGCTATAGATTATGCCTTCCGAGTGGTCCCGGGAGCCGTGGACCCCGATCGCCTAAAATTTTTCCGGGCCATCAAATACAACCTAAGGAACCATAGTCACCGCCCCGCCATGATCGTTCCTCATTTATTGCGTTTTTCGGCCAAAAAGCTAGAATTCCGCTCGATTACCATATTTTTGTGTGCCCCACGCCTTCCGAGTGGGCCGGGCCGCCGGACTCGGATCGCCTAAAAAGTTTTCAGGCCATCAATTAGGACCTAAGGAACCATAGTCACCGCCTCTCCATGGTCGTTCCTCATTTTTTGCATTTTTGGGCCAAAAAACTAGAATTCCGCCCGATTCCCATATTTTTGTGTGCTATCGCCCACGCCTTCCGAGTGGTTCGGGACCCCCAGAGCCGGATCGCCTAAAAATTTCCGGACTATCAAATACAACCTAAGGAACGATAGACACCGCCCCGCCATGATCGTTCCTAGTCTTTTGCATTTTTCAGCCAAAAAACTAGAATTCCGCGCGATTTCCATTTTTTTGTGTGTTATAGCCCACGCCTACCGAGTGGTCCGGGGACCTCCTGACCCCTATCGCCTAAAATTTTTCCGGACTATCAAATACGACCTAAGGAACCATAGTATCTGCCCCGCCATGATCTTTCCTCATTTTTTGCGTTTTTCGGCCAAACAACTAGAATTCCGCGCGATTCCCATATTTTTGTGTGTTATAGCCCACGCCTTCCGAGTGGTCCCGGGACCTCCGGACCCCTATCGCCTAATATTTTTCCGGACTATCAAATAATACCAAAGGAACCATAGTCACCTCCCTGCCAAGATCTTTCCACATTTTTTGCATGTTACTGAAAAAGACCTAGAATTTCGCTCGATTCCCATATTTTCGTGTGCTATACCCACGCATTCCGAGTGGTCACAAGAGCCTCGGACCCCGATCGCCTAAAAATTTTCCGGGCAATCAAATACGACCTAAGGAACCATAGTATCCGCCCCGCCATGATCGTTCCTTATTTTTTGCATTTTTCGGCCAAACAACTAGAATTCCGCGCGATTCCCATATTTTTGTGTGTTATAGCCCACACCTTCCGAGTGGTCTCGGGACCTCCGGACCCCTATCGCCTAATATTTTTCCGGACTATCAAATAAGACCAAAGGAACCATAGTCACCTCCCTGCCAAGATCTTTCCACATTTTTTGCATGTTACTGAAAAAGACCTAGAATTTCGCTCGATTCCCATATTTTCGTGTGCTATACCCCCGCATTCCGAGTGGTCACAAGAGCCTCGGACCCCGATCGCCTAAAAATTTTCCGGGCAATCAAATACGACCTAAGGAACCATAGTATCCGCCTCGCCATGATCGTTCCTCATTTTTTGCATTTTTTGGCCAAAAAACTAGAATTTCGCCCGATTCCCATATTTTTGTGTGCTATCGCCCACGCCTTCCGAGTGGTTCGGGCCACCCGGAGCCGGATCGCCTAAAACTTTTCCGGACTGTCAAATACAACCTAAGGAACCATAGACACCGCCCCGCCATGATCGTTCCTAGTCTTTTGCATTTTTCACCGCCCCACCTTGATCGTTCCAAATGCTTTGCATTTATCGGCCAAAAAACTAGAACTCCGCCCAATTTGCATATTTTCGTGTGCTATAGTTTACGCCTTCCGAGTGGTCCCGGGAGCCGTGGTCCCCGATCGCCTAAAAATTTTCGGGCCATCAAATACGACCTAAGGAAACATAGTCACCGCCCCGCCATGATCGTTCCTCATTTATTGCATTTTTTGGCCAAAAAACTAGAATTCCGCTCGATTACCATATTTTTGTGTGCTATTGCCCACGCCTTCCGAGTGGGCCGGGCCGCTGGACTCGGATCGCCTAAAAAATTTTCTGGCCATCAATTAGGACCTAAGGAACCATAGTCACCGCCTCGCCATGATCGTTCCTCATTTTTTGCATTTTTTGGCCAAAAAACTAGAATTCCGCCCGATTCCCATATTTTTGTGTGCTATCGCCCACGCCTTCCGAGTGGGTCGGGCCCCCGGAGCCGGATCACCTAATAATTTTCCGGACTATCAAATACGACCTAAGGAACCATAGTCACCGCCCCGCCATGATCGTTCCTAGTATTTTGCGTTTTTCAACCAAAAAATAGAATTCCGCGCGATTTCCATATTTTTGTGTGCTTTAGCCCACGCTTTCCAAGGGGTCCCGGGAACCCCGAACCCCGATCGCCTAAAAACATTTTGGGCCATCAAATACGACCTAAGGAACCATAGTAACCACCCTGCCATGATCGTTCCTCATTTTTTGCATTTTTCGGCCAAACAACTAGAATTCCGCGCGATTCCCATATTTTTGTGTGTTATAGCCCACGCCTTCCGAGTGGTCCCGGGATCTCTTGACCCCTATCACCTAAAAATTTTCCGGACTATCAAATACGACCTAAGGAACCATAGTATCCGCCCCGCCATGATCGATCCTCATTTTTTGCGTTTTTCGGCCAAACAACTAGAATTTCGCGTGATTCCCATATTTGTGTGTGCTATTGCCCACCCTTCCAAGTGGTTTCCGGGACCCCCGGACCCCGATCGCCTAAAATTTTTCCGGGCCGTCAAATACGACCTAAGGAACCCTAGTAACCGCCCCTCCATCATCGTTACTCATTTTTTGCATTTTTGGGCCAAAAAACTAGAATTACGCCCGATTCCCATATTTTCGTGTGCTATACCCACGCCTTCCAAGTTGTCCGGGGAGCCGCGGACCCCGATCGCCTAAAATTTTTCCGGACTATCAAATACGACCTAAGGTACCATAGTCACCGCCCCACCATGATCGTTCCAAATGCTTTGCATTTTTGGGTCAAAAAACTAGAACTCCGCGCGATTTGCATATTTTCGTGTGCTATAGATTATACCTTCCGAGTGGTCCCGGGAGCCGTGGACCCCGATCGCCTAAAATTTTCCGGGCCATCAAATACGACCTAAGGAACCATAGTCACCGCCCCGCCATGATCGTTCCTCATTTATTGCGTTTTTCGGCCAAAAAGCTAGAATTCCGCTCGATTACCATATTTTTATGTGCCCCACGCCTTCCGAGTGGGCTGGGCCGCCGGACTCGGATCGCCTAAAAAGTTTTCGGGCCATCAATTAGGACATAAGGAACCATAGTCACCGCCCCTCCATGGTCGTTCCTCATTTTTTGCATTTTTGGGCCAAAAAACTAGAATTCCGCCCGATTCCCATATTTTTGTGTGCTATCGCCCACGCCTTCCGAGTGGTTCGGGACCCCCAGAGCCGGATCGCCTAAAAATTTCCGGACTATCAAATACAACCTAAGGAACGATAGACACCGCCCCGCCATGATCGTTCCTAGTCTTTTGCATTTTTCAGCCAAAAAACTAGAATTCCGCGCGATTTCCATTTTTTTGTGTGTTATAGCCCACGCCTACCGAGTGGTCCGGGGACCTCCTGACCCCTATCGCCTAAAATTTTTCCGGACTATCAAATACGACCTAAGGAACCATAGTATCTGCCCCTCCATGATCTTTCCTCATTTTTTGCGTTTTTCGGCCAAACAACTAGAATTCCGCGCGATTCCCATATTTTGGTGTGTTATAGCCCAGGCCTTCCGAGTGGTCCCGGGACCTCCGGACCCCTATCGCCTAATATTTTTCCGGACTATCAAATAATACCAAAGGAACCATAGTCACCTCCCTGCCAAGATCTTTCCACATTTTTTGCATGTTACTGAAAAAGACCTAGAATTTCGCTCGATTCCCATATTTTCGTGTGCTATACCCACGCATTCCGAGTGGTCACAAGAGCCTCGGACCCCGATCGCCTAAAAATTTTCCGGGCAATCAAATACGACCTAAGGAACCATAGTATCCGCCCCGCCATGATCGTTCCTTATTTTTTGCATTTTTCGGCCAAACAACTAGAATTCCGCGCGATTCCCATATTTTTGTGTGTTATAGCCCACACCTTCCGAGTGGTCTCGGGACCTCCGGACCCCTATCACCTAATATTTTTCCGGACTATCAAATAAGACCAAAGGAACCATAGTCACCTCCCTGCCAAGATCTTTCCACATTTTTTGCATGTTACTGAAAAAGACCTAGAATTTCGCTCGATTCTCATATTTTCGTGTGCTATACCCACGCATTCCGAGTGGTCACAAGAGCCTCGGACCCCGATCGCCTAAAAATTTTCCGGGCAATCAAATACGACCTAAGGAACCATAGTATCCGCCTCGCCATGATCGTTCCTTATTTTTTGCATTTTTCGGCCAAACAACTAGAATTCCGCGCGATTCCCATATTTTTGTGTGTTATAGCCCACACCTTCCGAGTGGTCCCGGGACCTCCGGACCCCTATCGCCTAAAATTTTTCCGGACTATCAAATACGACCTAAGGAACCATAGTATCCACCCTGCCATGATTGTTCCTCATTTTTTGCATTTTTCGGCCAAACAACTAGAATTCCGCGCGATCCCGTATTTTTGTGTGTTATAGCCCACGCCTTCCGAGGGGTCCCGGGACCTCAGGACCCCGATCGCCTAAAAATTTTCTGTACTATCAAATACGACCTAAGGAACCATAGTATCCGCCCCGCCATGATCGTTCCTCATTTTTTGCGTTTTTCGGCCAAACAACTAGAATTTCGCCCGATTCCCACATTTTTGTGTGCTATACCCACGCATTCCGAGTGTTCCCAAGAGATGCGGACCCCGATAGCCTAAAATTTTTCCGGACTATCAAATAAGACCTAAGGAACCATAGTCACTTCCCAGCCATGATCGTTCCTAGTTTTTTCCGTTTTTCGGCCAAAAAACTTGAATTCCGCGCGATTCCCATATTTTCGTGTCCAATAGCCCACGCCTGCCAAGTGAACCCGGGAACTCCGGTCCCCTATCGCCTAAACGTTTTCCGGACTATCAAATACGACCTAAGGAACCATAGTCACCGCCCAGGCATGATCATTCCTCATTTGTTGCATTTTTCGGCAAAAAAACTAGAATTCCGCCCGATTACAATATTATTGTGTGCTATTGCCCACCCTTCCAAGTGGTTCCGGGACCCCCGGACCCTGATCGCCTAAAATTTTTCCGGGCCGTCAAATACGACCTAAGGAAGCATAGTAACCACCCTGCCATCATCGTTTCTCATTTTTTGCATTTTTCGGCCAAAAAACTAGAATTACGCCCAATTCCCATATTTTCGTGTGCTATACCCACGCCTTCCAAGTGGTCCGGGGAGCCGCGGACCCCGATCGCCTAAAATTTTTCCTGACTATCAAATATGACCTAAAGTACCATAGTCACTGCCCCACCATGATCGTTCCAAATGCTTTGCATTTTTCGGCCAAAAAACTAGAACTCCGCGCGATTTGCATATTTTCGTGTGCTATAGCTTACGCCTTCCGAGTGGTCGCGGGAAACGTGGACCCCGATCGCCTAAAAATTTTCCGGGCCATCAAATACGACCTAAGGAACCATAGTCACTGCCCCGCCATGATCGTTCCTCATTTATTGCATTTTTCGGCCAAAAAACTAGAATTCCGCTCGATTATCATATTTTTGTGTGTTATATTGCCCACGCCTTCCGAGTGGGCAGGCCGCCGGACTCGGATCGCCTAAAAATATTTCGGGCCATCAATTAGGACCTAAGGAACCATAGTCACCATCTCGCCATGATCGTTCATCATGTTTTGCCAAAAAACTAGAATTTCACTCGATTACCATATTTTTGTGTGCTATTGCCCACGCCTTCCGAGTAGGCCGGGCCGCCGGACTCCGATCGCCTAAAAATTTTCGAGCCATCAATTAGGACCTAAGGAACCACAGTCACCGCCTCGCCATGATCGTTCCTCATTTTTTGCATTTTTTGGCCAAAAAACTAGAATTCCGCCCGATTCCCATATTTTTGTGTGCTATCGCCCACGCCTTCCGAGTGGGTCGGGCCCCCGGAGCTAGATTGCCTAAAAATTTTCCGGACTATCAAATATGACCTAAGGAACCATAGTCACCGCCCCGCCATGATCGTTCCAAATGCTTTGCATTTTTCGGCCAAAAAACTAGAACTCCGCGCGATTTGCATATTTTCGTGTGCTATAGCTTACGCCTTCCGAGTGGTCCCGGGAAACGTGGACCCCGATCGCCTAAAATTTTACGGGCCTTCAAATATGACCTAAGGAACCATAGTCACCGCCCCGCCATGATCGTTCCTCATTTATATCAATTTTCAGCCAAAAAACTAGAATTCTGCTCTATTACCATATTTTTGTGTGCTATTGTCCACGCCTTCCGAGTGGGCCGGGCCGCCGGACTCGGATCGCCTAAAAATATTTCTGGCCATCAATTAGGACCTAAGGAACCATAGTCACGGCCTCGGCATTATCGTTCCTGATTTTTTGCATTGTTTGGCCAAAAAACTAGAATTCCGCCCGATTCCCATATTTTTGTGTGCTATCGCCCACGCCTTCCGAGTGGGTAGGGCCCCCGGGAGCCGGATCGCCTAAAAATTTTTCGGACTATCAAATACGACCTAAGAAACCATAGTCACCGCCCCGCCATGATCGTTCCTAGTCTTTTGCGTTTTACAGCCAAAAAACTAGAATTCCGCGCGATTTCCATATTTTCGTGTGCTTTAGCCCACGCCTTCCAAGGGGTCCCGGGAACCCCGAACCCCGATCATCTAAAAATTTTCTGGGCCATCAAATACGACCTAAGGAACCATAGTAACCACCCCGCCATGACCGTTCCTCATTTTTTGCATTTTTCGGCCAAACAACTAGAATTTTGCCCGATTCCCATATTTTCGTGTGCTATACCCATGCATTCCGAGTGAACCCGGGAATTCCGGACCCCTATCGCCTAATATATTTCCGGACTATCAAATACGACCTAAGGAACCATAGTCACCGCCCAGCCATGATCATTCCTCATTTGTTGCGTTTTTCGGCCAAAAAACTAGAATTCCGCCCGATTACAATATTTTTATGTGCTATTGCCCACCCTTCCAAGTGGTTCCGGGACCCCCGGACCCCGATCGCCTAAAATTTTTTCGGGCCATCAAATACGACCTAAGGAACCATAGTAACCGCCCCGCGATCATCGTTACTCATTTTTTGCATTTTTCGGCCAAAAACTAGAATTACGCCCGATTCCCATATTTTCGTGTGCTATACCCACGCCTTCCAAGTAGTCCGGGGAGCCGCGGATCCCGATCGCCTAAAATTTTTCCGGACTATCAAATACGACCTAAGGTACCATAGTCACCGCCCCACCATGATCGTTCCAAATGCTTTGCCTTTTTCGGCCAAAAAACTAGAACTCCGTGCGATTTGCATATTTTCGTGTGCTATAGCTTACGCCTTCCGAGTGGTCCCGCGAGCCGTGGACCCCGATCGCCTAAAATTTTCCTGGCCATCAAATACGACCTAAGGAACCATAGTCACCGCCCCGCCATGATCATTCCTCATTTATTGCATTTTTCGGCCAAAAAGCTAGAATTCCGCTCGATTACCATATTTTTGTGTGCCCCACGCCTTCCGAGTGGGCCGGGCTGCCGGACTCGGATCGCCTAAAATGTTTTCGGGCCATCAATTAGGACCTAAGGAACCATAGTCACCGCCTCGCCATGATCGTTCCTCATTTTTTGCATTTTTAAGCCAAAAAACTAGAATTCCGCGCGATTCCCATATTTTTGTGTGTTACAGCCCACGCCTTCCGAGTGGTCCCGGGACCTCCGGACCCCTATCGCTTAATATTTTTCCGGACTGTCAAATAAGACCAAAGGAACCATAGTCACCGCCATGACAAGATCTTTCCACATTTTTTGCATGTTACTGAAAAAGACCTAGAATTTTGCTCGATTCCCATATTTTCGTGTGCTATACCCACGCATTCCGAGTGGTCACAAGAGCCGCGGACCCCGATCGCCAAAAAATTTTCCGGGCAATCAAATACGACCTAAGTAAGCATAGTATCCGCCCCGCCATGACCGTTTCTTATTTTTTGCATTTTTCGGCCAAACAACTAGAATTCCGCGCGATTCCCAAATTTTTGTGTGTTATAGCCCACACCTTCCGAGTGGTCCCGGGACCTCCGGACCCCTATCGCCTAAAATTTTTCCGGACTATCAAATACGACCTAAGGAACAATAGTCACCGCCCAGCCATGATCGTTCCTAGTTTTTTCCGTTTTTTGGCCAAAAAACAAGAATTCCGTGCGATTCCCATATTTTCGTGTCCTATAGCCCACGCCTTCCAAGTGAACCTGGGAACTCCGGACCCCTATCGCCTAAAATTTTTTTGGACTATCAAATACGACCTAAGGAACCATAGTCACCGCCCAGCCATGATCATTCCTCATTTGTTGCGTTTTTTCGGCCAAAAAACTAGAATTCCGCCCGATTACAATATTTTTGTGTGCTATTGCCCACCCTTCCAAGTGGTTCCGGGACCCCCGGACCCCGATCGCCTAAAATTTTTCTGGGCAGTCAAATATGACCTAAGGTACCATAGTCACTGCCCCACCATGATCGTTCCAAATGTTCTGCATTTTTTGGCCAAAAAACTAGAACTCCGCGTGATTTGCATATTTTAGTGTGCTATATAGCTTACGCCTTCCGAGTGGTCCCGGGAGCCATGGACCCCGATCGCCTAAAATTTTCCGGGCCATCAAATATGACCTAAGGAACCATAATCACCGCCCCGCCATGATCGTTCCTCATTTATTGCATTTTCCGGCCAAAAAACTAGAATTTCGCTCGATTACCATATTTTTGTGTGCCCCACGCCTTCCGAGTGGGCCGGGCCGCCGAACTCGGATCGCCTATTAAATTTTTGGGCCATCAATTAGGACCTAAGGAACCATAGTCACCGCCTCGCCATGATCGTTCCTTATTTTTTGCATTTTTTGGCCAAAAAACTAGAATTCCGCCCGATTCCCATATTTTTGAGTGCATTCGCCCACGCCTTCCGAGTGGGTCGGCCCCCCCTGAGCCGGATCGCCTAAAAATTTTCCGGACTATCAAATACGACCTAAGGAACCATAGTCACCGCCCCGCCATGATCGTTCCTAGTCTTTTGCGTTTTTCAGCCAAAAAACTAGAATTCCGCGCGATATCCATATTTTCGTGTGCTTTAGCCCACGCCTTCCAAGGGGTCCCGAGAACCCCGATCGCCTAAAAAAATTTTGGGCCATCAAATACGACCTAAGGAACCATAGTTACCACCCCGCCATGATCGTTCCACATTTTTTGCATTTTCCGGCCAAATAACTAGAATTCCGCGCGATTCCCATATTTTTGTGTGTTATAGCCCACGCCTTCCGAGTGGTCCCGGGACCTCTTATAGCCCACGCCTTCCTAGTGGTCCCGGGAACTCTGGACCCCTATCGCCTAATATTTTTTCGGACTATCAAATAAGACCAAAGGAACCATAGTCACCGCCCAGCCAAGATCTTTCCACATTTTTTGCATGTTACTGAAAAAGACCTAGAATTTTGCCCGATTCCCATATTTTCGTGTGCTATACCCACGCATTCCGAGTGGTCCCAAGTGCCGTGGACCCCGATCGCCTACAAATTTTCCGGGCAATCAAATACGACCTAAGGAACTATAGTATCTACCCCGCCATGATCGTTCCTTATTTTTTGCGTTTTTCGGCCAAACAACTAGAATTCCGCGCGATTCCCATATTTTTGTGTGTTATAGCCCACACCTTCCGAGTGGTCCCGGGACCTCCAGACCCCTATCGCCTAAAATTTTTCCGGACTATCAAATACGACCTAAGGAACCATAGTTACCACCCCGCCATGATCATTCCTCATTGTTTGCATTTTTCGGCCAAACAACTAGAATTCCGCGCGATTCCCATATTTTTGTGTGTTATAGCCCACGCCTTCCGAGTGGTCCCGGGACCTCTTATAGCCCACGCCTTCCGAGTGGTCCCAGGAACTCCAGACCCCTATCGCCTAATATGTTTCCGGACTATCAAATAAGACCAAAGGAACCATAGTCACCGCCCTACCAAGATCTTTCCACATTTTTTGCATGTTACTGAAAAAGACCTAGAATTTCGCCCGATTCCCATATTTTCGTGTGCTATACCCACGCATTCCGAGTGGTCCCAAGAGCCGCGGACCCCGATCGCCTAAAAATTTTCCGGGCAATCAAATACGACCTAAGGAACCATAGTATCCGCCCCGCCATGATCGTTCCTTATTTTTTGCGTTTTTCGGCAAAAAAGGTAGAATTCCGCGCGATTCCCATATTTTTGTGTGTTATAGCCCACACCTTCCGAGTGGTCCCGGGACCTCCAGACCCCTATCGCCTAAAATTTTTCTGGACTATCAAATACGACCTAAGGAACCATAGTATCCGCCCCGCCATGATCGTTCCTCGTTTTTTGCATTTTTCGGCCAAACAACTAGAATTCCGCGCGATCCCATATTTTTGTGTGTTATAGCCCATGCCTTCCGAGTGGTCCCGGGTCTCCGGACCCCTATCGCCTAAAATTTTTCCGGACTATCAAATACGACCTAAGGAACCATAGTATCCTCCCCGCCATGATCGTTCCTTATTTTTTGCATTTTTCGGCCAAACAACTAGAATTCCGCGCGATCCCATATTTTTGTGTGTTATAGCCCATGCCTTCCGAGTGGTCCCGGGTCTCCGGACCCCTATCGCCTAAAATTTTTCCGGACTATCAAATAAGACCTAAGGAACCATAGTCACCGCCCAGCCTTGATCGTTCCTAGTTTATTCCGTTTTTCGGCCAAAAAACTAGAATTCCGCGCGATTCCCATATTTTCGTGTCCTATAGCCCACGCCTTCCAAGTGAACCCGGGAACTCCGGACCCCTATCGCCTAAACGTTTTCCGGACTATCAAATACGACCTAAGGAACCATAGTCACTGCCTCGCCATGATCGTTCCTCATTTTTTGCATTTTTTGGCCAAAAAACTAGAATTCCGCCCGATTCCCATATTTTTGTGTGCTATCGCCCACGCCTTCCGAGTGGGTCGGGCCCCCAGAGCCGGATTGCCTAAAAATTTTCCGGACTATCAAATATGACCTAAGGAACCATAGTCACTGCCCCGCCATGATCGTTCCAAATGCTTTGCATTTTTCGGCCAAAAAACTAGAACTCCGCACGATTTGCATATTTTCGTGTGCTATAGCTTACGCCTTCCGAGTGGTCCCGGGAAACGTGGACCCCGATCGCCTAAAATTTTACGGGCCATCAAATATGACCTAAGGAACCATAGTCACCGCCCCGCCATGATCGTTCCTCATTTATTGCAATTTTCAGCCAAAAAACTAGAATTCTGCTCTATTACCATATTTTTGTGTGCTATTGTCCACGCCTTCCGAGTGGGCCGGGCCGCCGGACTCGGATCGCCTAAAAATATTTCTGGCCATCAATTAGGACCTAAGGAACCATAGTCACCGCCTCGGCATTATCGTTCCTGATTTTTTGCATTGTTTGGCCAAAAAACTAGAATTCCGCCCGATTCCCATATTTTTGTGTGCTATCACCCACGCCTTCTGAGTGGGTAGGGCCCCCGGGAGCCGGATCGCCTAAAAATTTTCCGGACTATCAAATACGACCTAAGAAACCTTAGTCACCGCCCCGCCATGATCGTTCCTAGTCTTTTGCGTTTTTCAGCCAAAAAACTAGAATTCCGCGCGATTTCCATATTTTCGTGTGCTTTAGCCCACGCCTTCCAAGGGGTCCCGGGAACCCCGAACCCCGATCATCTAAAAATTTTCTGGGCTATCAAATACGACCTAAGGAACCATAGTAACCACCCCGCCATGATCGTTCCTCATTTTTTGCATTTTTCGGACAAACAACTAGAATTTCGCCCGATTCCCATATTTTCGTGTGCTATACCCACGCATTCCGAGTGAACCCGGGAATTCCGGACCCCTATCGCCTAAAATTTTTCCGGACTATCAAATACGACCTAAGGAACCATAGTCACCGCCCAGCCATGATCATTCCTCATTTGTAGCGTTTTTCGGCCAAAAAACTAGAATTCCGCCCGATTACAATATTTTTATGTGCTATTGCCCATCCTTCCAAGTGGTTCCGGGACCCCCGGACCCCGATCGCCTAAAATTTTTTCGGGCCGTCAAATACGACCTAAGGAACCATAGTAACCGCCCCGCGATCATGGTTTCTCATTTTTTGCATTTTTCGGCCAAAAACTAGAATTACGCCCGATTCCCATATTTTCGTGTGCTATACCCACGCCTTCAATGTGGTCCGGGGAGCCGCGGATCCCGATCGCCTAAAATTTTTCCGGACTATCAAATACGACCTAAGGTACCATAGTCACCGCCCCACCATGATCGTTCCAAATGCTTTGCATTTTTCGGCCAAAAAACTAGAACTCCGCGCGATTTGCATATTTTCGTGTGCTATAGCTTACGCCTTCCGAGTGGTCCCGGGAGCCGTGGACCCCGATCGCCTAAAATTTTCCTGGCCATCAAATACGACCTAAGGAACCATAGTCACCGCCCCGCCATGATCGTTCCTCATTTATTGCATTTTTCGGCCAAAAAGCTAGAATTCCGCTCGATTACCATATTTTTGTGTGCCCCACGCCTTCCGAGTGGGCCGGGCTGCCGGACTCGGATCGCCTAAAATGTTTTCGGGCCATCAATTAGGACCTAAGGAACCATAGTCACCGCCTCGCCATGATCGTTCCTCATTTTTTGCATTTTTTGGCCAAAAAACTAGAATTCCGCGCGATTCCCATATTTTTGTGTGTTATAGCCCACGCCTTCCGAGTGGTCCCGGGACCTCCGGACCCCTATCGCCTAATATTTTTCCGGACTGTCAAATAAGACCAAAGGAACCATAGTCACCGCCCTGACAAGATCTTTCCACATTTTTTGCATGTTACTGAAAAAGACCTAGAATTTCGCTCGATTCCCATATTTTCGTGTGCTATACCCACGCATTCCGAGTGGTCACAAGAGCCGCGGACCCCGATCACCAAAAAATTTTCCGGGCAATCAAATATGACCTAAGGAACCATAGTATCCGCCCCGCCAGGACCGTTCCTTATTTTTTGCATTTTTCGGCCAAACAACTAGAATTCCGCGCGATTCCCAAATTTTTGTGTGTTATAGCCCACACCTTCCGAGTGGTCCCGGGACCTCCGGACCCCTATCGCCTAAAATTTTTCCGGACTATCAAATACGACCTAAGGAACCATAGTATCCGCTCCGCCATGATTATTCCTCATTTTTTGCATTTTTCGGCCAAACAACTACAATTCCGCGCGATCCCATATTTTTGTGTGTTATAGCCCACGCCTTCCGAGTGGTCCCGGGTCTCCGGACCCCTATCGCCTAAAATTTTTCCGGACTATCAAATAAGACCTAAGGAACAATAGTCACCGCCCAGCCATGATCGTTCCTAGTTTTTTCCGTTTTTTGGCCAAAAAACAAGAATTCCGTGCGATTCCCATATTTTCGTGTCCTATAGCCCACGCCTTCCAAGTGAACCTGGGAACTCCGGACCCCTATCGCCTAAAATTTTTTTGGACTATCAAATACGACCTAAGGAACCATAGTCACCGCCCAGCCATGATCATTCCTCATTTGTTGCATTTTTCGGCCAAAAAACTAGAATTACGCCCGATTCCCATATTTTCGTGTGCTATACCCACGCCTTCCAAGTGGTCCGGGGAGCCGCGGACCCCGATCGCCTAAAATTTTTCCTGACTATCAAATACGACCTAAGGTACCATAGTCACCGCCCCACCATGATCATTTCAAATGCTTTGCATTTCTCGGCCAAAAAACTTGAACTCCGCGCGATTTGCATATTTTAGTGTGCTATAGCTTACGCCTTCCGAGTGGTCCCGGGAGCCGTGGACCCCGATCGGCTAAAATTTTCCGAGCCATCAAATACGACCTAAGGAACCATAGTCACCGCCCCGCTATGATCGTTCCTCATTTATTGCATTTTTCGGCCAAAAAACTAGAATTCCGCTCGATTATCATATTTTTGTGTGCTATATTGCCCACGCCTTCCGAGTGGGCAGGCCGCCGGACTCGGATCGCCTAAAAAAATTTCGGGCCATCAATTAGGACCTAAGGGACCATACCCGCCATGATCGTTCCTCATTTATTGCGTTTTCCGGCCAAAAAACTAGAATTTCGCTCGATTACCATATTTTTGTGTGCCCCACGCCTTCCGAGTGGGCCGGGCCGCCGAACTCGGATCGCCTATAAAATTTTCGGGCCATCAATTAGGACCTAAGGAACCATAGTCACCGCCTCGCCATGATCGTTCCTTATTTTTTGCATTTTTTGGCCAAAAAACTAGAATTCCGCCCGATTCCCATATTTTTGAGTGCATTCGCCCACGCCTTCCGAGTGGGCCGGCCCCCCTGAGCCGGATCGCCTAAAAATTTTCCGGACTATCAAATACGACCTAAGGAACCATAGTCACCACCCCGCCATGATCGTTCCTAGTCTTTTGCGTTTTTCAGCCAAAAAACTAGAATTCCGCACGATATCCATATTTTCGTGTGCTTTAGCCCACGCCTTCCAAGGGGTCCCGAGAACCCCGATCGCCTAAAAATTTTTCGGGCCATCAAATACGACCTAAGGAACCATAGTTACCACCCCGCAATGATCGTTCCACTTTTTTTGCATTTTCCAGCTAAACAACTAGAATTCCGCGCGATTCCCATATTTTTGTGTGTTATAGCCCACGCCTTCCGAGTGGTCCCGGGACCTCTTATAGCCCACGCCTTCCTAGTGGTCCCGGGAACTTTGGACCCCTATCGCCTAATATTTTTTCGGACTATCAAATAAGACCAAAGGAACCATAGTCACCGCCCAGCCAAGATCTTTCAACATTTTTTGCATGTTACTGAAAAAGACCTAGAATTTCGCCCGATTCCCATATTTTCGTGTGCTATACCCACGCATTCCGAGTCGTCCCAAGAGCCGTGGACCCCGATCGCCTACAAATTTTCCGGGCAATCAAATACGACCTAAGGAACTATAGTATCTGCCCCGCCATGATCGTTCCTCATTTTTTGCATTTTTCGGCCAAACAACTAGAATTTCGCCCGATTCCCATATTTTCGTGTGCTATACCCACGCATTCCGAGTGAACCCGGGAATTCCAAACCCCTATCACCTAAAATTTTTCCAGACTATCAAATACGACCTAAGGAACCATAGTTACCACCCCGCCATGATCGTTCCTCATTGTTTGCATTTTTCGGCCAAACAACTAGAATTCCGCGCGATTCCCATATTTTTGTGTGTTATAGCCCACGCCTTCCGAGTGGTCCCGGGACTTCTTATAGCCCACGCCTTCCGAGTGGTCCCAGGAACTCCAGACCCCTATCGCCTAATATGTTTTCGGACTATCAAATAAGACCAAAGGAACCATAGTCACCGCCCTACCAAGATCTTTCCACATTTTTTGCATGTTACTGAAAAAGACCTAGAATTTCGCCCGATTCCCATATTTTCGTGTGCTATACCCACGCATTCCGAGTGGTCCCAAGAGCCGCGGACCCCGTTCACCTAAAAATTTTCCGGGCAATCAAATACGACCTAAGGAACCATAGTATCTGCCCCGCCATGATCGTTCCTTATTTTTTGCGTTTTTCGGCAAAAAAGGTAGAATTCCGCGCGATTCCCATATTTTTGTGTGTTATAGCCCACACCTTCCGAGTGGTCCCGGGACCTCCAGACCCTCTATCGCCTAAAATTTTTCTGGACTATCAAATACGACCTAAGGAACCATAGTATCGGCCCCGCCATGATCGTTCCTCATTTTTTGCATTTTTCGGCCAAACAACTAGAATTCCGCGCGATCCCATATTTTTGTGTGTTATAGCCCATGCCTTCCGAGTGGTCCCGGGTCTCCGGACCCCTATCGCCTAAAATTTTTCCGGACTATCAAATACGACCTAAGGAACCATAGTATCCTCCCCGCCATGATCGTTCCTTATTTTTTGCATTTTTCGGCCAAACAACTAGAATTCTGCGCGATCCCATATTTTTGTGTGTTATAGCCCATGCCTTCCGAGTGGTCCCGGGTCTCCGGACCCCTATCGCCTAAAATTTTTCCGGACTATCAAATAAGACCTAAGGAACCATAGTCACCGCCCAGCCATGATCGTTCCTAGTTTATTCCGTTTTTCGGCCAAAAAACTAGAATTCCGCGCGATTCCCATATTTTCGTGTCCTATAGCCCACGCCTTCCAAGTGAACCGGGGAACTCCAGACCCCTATCGCCTAAATTTTTCCGGACTATCAAATACGACCTAAGGAACCATAGTCACCGCCCAGCCATGATCATTCCTCATTGGTTGCATTTTTCGGCCAAAAAACTAGAATTCCGCCCGATTACTATATTTTTCTGTGCTATTGCCCACTCTTCCAAGTGGTTCCGGGACCCCCGGACCCCGATCGCCTAAAATTTTTCTGGGCCGTCAAATACGACCTTAGGAACCATAGTAACTGCCCCGCCATCATCGTTTCTCATTTTTTGCATTTTTCGGCCTTAAAAACTAGAATTACACCCGATTCCCATATTTTCGTGTGCTATACCCACGCCTTCCAAGTGGTCCGGGGAGCCGCGGACCCCGATCGGCTAAAATTTTTCTGGACTATCAAAAACGACCTAAGGTACCATAGTCACCGCCCCACCATGATCGTTCCAAATGCTTTGCATTTTTCGGCCAAAAAACTAGAACTCCGCGCGATTTGCATATTTTCGTGTGCTATAGCTTACGCCTTCCGAGTGGTCCCAGGAGCCGTGGACCCCGATCGACTAAAATTTTCCGGGCCATCAAATACGACCTAAGGAACCATAGTCACCGCCCCGCCATGATCGTTCCTCATTTATTGCATTTTTTGGCCAAAAAGCTAGAATTCCGCTCGATTACCATATTTTTGTGTGCCCCACGCCTTCCGAGTGGGCCGGGCCGCCGGACTGGGATCGCCTAAAAAATTTTCGGGCCATCAATTAGGACCTAAGGAACCATAGTCACCGCCTCGCCATGATCGTTCCTCATTTTTTGAATTTTTTGGCCAAAAAACTAGAATTTCCCTCGATTCCCATATTTTTGTGTGCTATCGCCCACGCCTTCCGAGTGGTTCGGGCCCCCCGGAGCAGGATCGCCTAAAAATTTTCCAGACTATCAAATACGACCTAAGGAACCATAGACACCGCCCCGCCATGATCGTTCCTAGTCTTTTGCATTTTTTAGCAAAAAAGATAGAATTCCGCGCGATTTCCATATTTTCGTGTGCTTTAGCCCACGCCTTCCAAAGGGTCCCGGGAACCCCGAACCCCGATCGCCTAAAAATTTTCCGGGCCATCAAATACGACCTAAGGAACCATAGTAACCACCCCACCATGATTGTTCCTCATTTTTTGCATATTTCGGCCAAACAACTTGAATTCCGCGTGATTCCCATATTTTTGTGTGTTATAGCCCACGCCTTCCGAGTGGTCCCGGGACCTCCAGGCCCCTATCGCCTAAAATTTTTCCGGACTATCAAATACGACCTAAGGAACCATAGTATCCGCCCCGCCATGATCGTTCCTTATTCTTTGCGTTTTTCGGCCAAACAACTAGAATTCCGCGCGATCCCATATTTTTGTGTGTTATAGCCCATGCCTTCCGAGTGGTCCCGGGTCTCCGAACCCCTATCGCCTAAAATTTTTCCGGACTATCAAATAAGACCTAAGGAACCATAGTCACCGCCCAGCCATGATCGTTCCTAGTTTTTTCCGTTTTTCGGCCAAAAAACTAGAATTCCGCCCGATTCCCATATTTTTGTGTGCTATCGCCCACGCCTTTCGAGTGGTTCGGGCCCCCCGGAGCCGGATCGCCTAAAAATTTTCCAAACTATCAAATACGACCTAAGGAACCATAGACACCGCCCCGCCATGATCGTTCCTAGTCTTTTGCATTTTTCAGCCAAAAAAACTAGAATTCCGCGCGATTTCCATATTTTCGTGTGCTTTAGCCCACGCCTTCCAAGGGGTCCCGGGAACCCCGAACCCCGATCGCCTAATATTTTTCCGGACTATCAAATAAGACCTAAGGAACCATAGACACCGCCCCGCCATGACCATTCCTAGTCTTTTGCATTTTTCAGCCAAAAAACTAGAATTCCGCGCGATTTCCATATTTTCGTGTGCTTTAGCCCACGCCTTCCAAGGGGTCCCGGGAACCCCGAACCCCGATCGCCTAAAAAATTTCCGGGCAATCAAATACGACCTACGGAACCATAGTAACCACCCCGCCATGATCATTCCTTAGTTTTTGCGTTTTTCGGCCAAACAACTAGAATTCCGCGCGATTCCCAAATTTTTGTGTGTTATAGCCCAGTCCTTCCGAGTGGTCCCGGGACCTCCTGACCCCTATCGCCTAAAATTTTTCCGGACTATCAAATACGACCTAAGGAACCATAGTATCCGCCCCGCCATGATCGTTCCTTATTTTTTGCGTTTTTCGGCCAAACAACTAGAATTCCGCGCGATCCCATATTTTTGTGTGTTATAGCCCACGCCTTTCGAGTGGTCCCGGGTCTCCGAACCCCTATCGCCTAAAATTTTTCCGGACTATCAAATAAGACCTAAGGAACCATAGTCACTGCCCAGCCATGATCGTTCCTAGTTTTTTCCGTTTTTCGGCCAAAAAACTAGAATTCCGCGCGATTTCCATATTTTCGTGTGCTTTAGCCCACGCCTTCCAAGGGGTCCCGGGAACCCCGAACCCCGATCGCCTAATATTTTTCCGGACTATCAAATAAGACCTAAGGAACCATAGACACCGCCCCGCCATGACCGTTCCTAGTCTTTTGCATTTTCAGCCAAAAAACTAGAATTCCGCGCGATTTCCATATTTTCGTGTGCTTTAGCCCACGCCTTCCAAGGGGTCCCGGGAACCCCGAACCCCAATCGCCTAAAAATTTTCCGGGCAATCAAATACGACCTACAGAACCATAGTAACCACCCCGCCATGATCATTCCTTATTTTTTGCATTTTTCGGCCAAACAACTAGAATTCCGCGCGATTCCCATATTTTTGTGTGTTATAGCCCACGCCTTCCGAGTGGTCCCGGGACCTCCTGACCCCTATCGCCTAAAATTTTTCCGGACTATCAAATACGACCTAAGGAACCATAGTAACCGCCCAGCCATGATCGTTCCTAGTTTTTTCCATTTTTCGGCCAAAAAACTAGAATTTCGCGCGATTTCCATATTTTCGTGTCCTATAGCCCACGCCTTCCAAGTGAACCCGGGAACTCCGGACCCCTATCGCCTAATATTTTTCCGGACTATCAAATAAGACCAAAGGAACCATAGTCACCGCCCTACCAAGATGTTTCCACATTTTTTGCATGTTACTGAAAATGACCTAGAATTTTGCCCGATTCACATATTTTCGTGTGCTATACCCACGCATTCCGAGTGGTCCCAAGAGCCGCGGACCCCGATCGCCTAAAAATTTTCCGAGCAATCAAATACGACCTAAGGAACCATAGTATCCGCCCCGCCATGATTGTTCCTTATTTTTTGCGTTTTTCGGCCAAAAAACTAGAATTCCGCGCGATTCCCATATTTTTGTGTGTTATAGCCCACACCATCCGAGTGGTCCCGGGACCTCAAATACGACCTAAGGAACCATAGTAACCGCCCAGCTATGATCGTTCCTAGTTTTTTCCGTTTTTAGGCCAAAAAACTAGAATTCCGCGCGATTCGCATATTTTCGTGTCCTATAGCCCACGCCTTCCAAGTGAACCCGGGAACTCCGGACCCCTATCGCCTAAAATTTTTCCGGACTATCAAATAAGACCTAAGGAATCATAGTCACCGCCCAGCCATGATCGTTCCTAGTTTTTTCCGTTTTCGGCCAAAAAACTAGAATTCTGCGCGATTCCCATATTTTCGTGTCCTATAGCCCACGCATTCCAAGTGAACCCGGGAACTCCGGACCCCTATCGCCTAAAATTTTTCCGGACTATCAAATACGACCTAAGGAACCATAGTCACCGCCCAGCCATGATCATTCCTCATTTATTGCGTTTTTCGGCCAAAAAACTAGAATTTCGCCCGATTACAATATTTTTCTGTGCTATTGCCCACCCTTCCAAGTGGTTCCGGGACCCCCGGAGCCCGATCGCCTAAAATTTTTCCGGGCCGTCAAATACGACCTTAGGAACCATAGTAACCGCCCCGCCATCATCGTTTACCATTTTTTGCATTTTTCGGCCAAAAACCTAGAATTACACCCGATTCCCATATTTTCGTGTGCTATACCCACGCCTTCCAAGTGGTCCGGGGAGCCGCGGACCCCGATCGGCTAAAATTTTTCTGGACTATCAAATACGACCTAAGGTACCATAGTCACCGCCCCACCATGATCGTTCCAAATGCTTTGCATTTTTCGGCCAAAAAACTAGAACTCCGCGCAATTTGCATATTTTCGTGTGCTATAGCTTACTCCTTCCGAGTGGTCCCGGGAGCCGTAGACCCTGATCGCCTAAAATTTTCCGGGCCATCAAATACGACCTAAGGAACCATAGTCACCGCCCCGCCACGATCGTTCCTCATTTATTGCGTTTTTCGGCCAAAAAGCTAGAATTCCGCTCAATTACCATATTTTTGTGTGCCCCACGCCTTCCGAGTGGGCCGGGCCGCCGGACTGGGATCGCCTAAAAAATTTTCGGGCCATCAATTAGGACCTAAGGAATCATAGTCACCGCCTCGCCATGATCGTTCCTCATTTTTTGCATTTTTTGGCCAAAAAACTAGAATTCCGCTCGATTCCCATATTTTTGTGCGCTATCGCCCACGCCTTCCGAGTGGTTCGGGCCCCCCGGAGCCGGATCGCCTAAAAATTTTCCGGACTATCAAATACGACCTAAGGAACCATAGACAACGCCCCGCCATGATCGTTCCTAGTCTTTTGCATTTTTTAGCCAAAAAAGTAGAATTCCGCGCGATTTCCCTATTTTCGTGTGCTTTAGTCCACGCCTTCCAAGGGGTCCCGGCAACCCCGAACCCCGATCGCCTAAAAATTTTCCGGGCCATCAAATACGACCTAAGGAACAAGAGTAACCACCCAGCCATGATCGTTCTTAGTTTTTTCCATTTTTCGGCCAAAAAACTAGAATTCCGCGCGATTCCCATATTTTCGTGTCCTATAGCCCACGCCTTCCAAGTGAACCCGGGAACTCTGGACCCCTATCGCCTAAAATTTTTTCGGACTATCAAATAAGACCTAAGGAACCATAGTCACCGCCCAGCCATGATCATTCCTCATTTGCTGGGTTTTTCGGCCAAAAAACTAGTATTCCGCCCGATTACAATATTTTTGTGTGCTATTGCCCACCCTTCCAAGTGGTTCCGGGACCCCCGGACCCCGATCGCCTAAAAATTTTCTTGGCCATCAAATACGACCTAAGGAACCATAGTAACCGCCCCGCCATAATCGTTTCTCATTTTCTGCATTTTTCGGCCAAAAAACTAGAGTTACGCCCGATTCACATATTTTCATGTGCTATACCCACGCCTTCCAAGTGGTCCGGGGAGCCGCGGACCCCGATTGCCTAAAATTTTTCCGGACTATCAAATACGACCTAAGGTACCATAGTCACTACCCCACCATGATCGTTCAAAATGCTTTGCATTTTTTGGCCAAAAAACTAGAACTCCGCGCGATTTGCATATTTTCGTGTGCTATTGCTTACGCCTTCCGAGTGATCCCGGGAGCCGTGGACCCCGATCGCCTAAAATTTTCCGGGGCATCAAATACGACCTAAGGAACCATAGTTACCGCCCTGTCATGATCGTTCCTCATTTATTGCATTTTTCGGCCAAAAAGCTAGAATTCTGCTCGATTACCATATTTTTGTGTGCCCCACACCTTCCGAGTGGGCCGGGCCGCCGGACTCGGATTGCCTATAAAATTTTCGGGCCATCAATTAGGACCTAAAGAAACATAGTCACCGCCTCGCCATGATCGTTCCTTATTTTGTGCATTTTTTGGCCAAAACACTAGAATTCCGCCCGATTCCCATATTTTTGTGTGCTATCGTCCACGCCTTCCGAGTGGGTCGGGCCTCCCGGAGCCGGATTGCCTAAAAATTTTCCGGACTATCAAATACGACCTAAGGAACCAAGTATCCACCCCGCCATGATCGTTCCTTATTTTTTGCATTTTTCGGCCAAACAACTAGAATTCCGCGCGACTCCCATATTTTTGTTTGTTATAGCCCACATCTTCCGAGTGGTCCCGGGACCTCCAGACCCCTATCACCTAAAAATTTTCCGGACTATCAAATACGACCTAAGGAACCATAGTATCCGACCCGCCATGATCGTTCCTCATTTTTTGCGTTTTTCGGCCAAACAACTAGAATTCCGCGCGATCCCATATTTTTGTGTGTTATAGCCCATGCCTTCCGAGTGGTCCCGGGTCTCCGGACCCCTATCGCCTAAAATTTTTCCGGACTATCAAATAAGACCTAAGGAACCATAGTCACCGCCCAGCCATGATCATTCCTCATTTGTTGCGTTTTCCGCCAAAAAACTAGAATTCCGCCCGATTACAATATTTTTCTGTGCTATTGCCCACCCTTCCAAGTGGTTCCGGGACCCCCGGACCCCGATCTCCTAAAATTTTTCCGGGCCGTCAAATACAACCTAAGGAACCATAGTAACCGCCCCGCCATCATCGTTTCTCATTTTTTGCATATTTCGGCCAAAAAACTAGAATTACGCCCGATTCCCATATTTTCGTGTGCTATACCCACGCCTTCCAAGTGGTCCGGGGAGCCACGGACCCCGATCGCCTAAAAGTTTTCCGGACTATCAAATATGACCTAAGGTACCATAGTCACCGCCCCACCATGATCGATCCAAATGCTTTGCATTTTTCGGCGAAAAAACTAGAACTCCGCGCGATTTGCATATTTTCGTGTGCTATAGCTTACGCCTTCCGAGTGGTCCCGGGAGCCGTGGACCCCGATCGCCTAAAATTTTTCGGGCCATCAAATATGACCTAAGGAACCATAGTCACCGCCCCGCCATGATCGCTCCTCATTTATTGCGTTTTTCGGCCAAAAATCTACAATTTCGCTCGATTACCATATTTTTGTGTGCCCCACGCCTTCCGAGTGGGCCGGGCCGCCGGACTCGGATCGCCTATAAAATATTTGGGCCATCAATTAGGAACTAAGGAACCATAGTCACCGCCTTGCCATGATCGTTCCTTATTTTTTGCATTTCTTGGCCAAAAACCTAGAATTCCGCCCAATTCCCATTTTTTTGTGTGCTATCGCCAACGCCTTCCGAGTGGGTCGGGCCCCCCGAAGCCGGATCGCCTAAAAATTTTCCGGACTATCATATACAACCTAAGGAACCATAATCACCGCCCCGCCATGATCGTTCCTAGTCTTTTGCATTTTTTAGCCAAAAAACTAGAATTCCGCGCGATTTCCATATTTTCGTGTGCTATAGCGCACGCCTTCTAAGGGGCCCCGGGAACCACGAACCCCGATCGCCTAAAAATTTTCCGGGCCATCAAATACGACCTAAGGAACCATAGTAACCACCCCGCCATGATCGTTCCTCATTTTTTGCATTTTTTGGCCAAACAACTAGAATTCCGCGCGATTCCCATATTTTTGTGTGTTATAGCCCATGCCTTCCGAGTGGTCCCTGGTCTCCGCACCCCTATCGCCTAAAATTTTTCCAGACTATCAAATAAGTCCTAAGGAACCATAGTCACCGCCCATCCATGATCGTTTCTAGTTTTTTCCGTTTTTCGGCCAAAAAACTAGAATTCCGCGCGATTCCCATATTTTCGTGTCCTATAGCCCACGCCTTCCAAGTGAACCCGGGAACTCCGGACCCCTATCACCTAAAATTTTTCCGGACTATCAAATACGACCTAAGGAACCATAGTCACCGCCCCGCCATGATCGTTCCTCATTTATTGTATTTTTCGGCCAAAAAGCTAGAATTCCGCTCGATTACCATATTTTTTTGTGCCCCACGCCTTCCGAGTGGGCCGGGCCGCCGGACTCGGATCTCCTATAAAATTTTCGGGCCATCCATTAGGACCTAAGGAACCATAGTCACCGCCTCGCCATGATCGTTCCTTATTTTTTGTATTTTTTGGCCAAAAAACTAGAATTCCGCCCGATTCCCATATTTTTGTGTACTATCGCCCACGCCTTACGAGTGGGTCGGGCCCCCTGGAGCCGGATCGCCTAAAAATTTTTCGGACTATCAAATACGACCTAAGGAACCATAGTATCCTCCCCGCCATGATCGTTCCTTATTTTTTTGCGTTTTTCGGCCAAACAACTAGAATTCTGCGAGATTCCCATATTTTTGTGTGTTATAGCCCACACCTTCCGAGTGGTCCCGGGACCTCCAGACCCCTATCGCCTCAAATTTTTCCGGACTATCAAATACAACCTAAGGAACCATAGTATCCGCCCCGCCATGATCATTCCTCATTTTTTGCGTTTTTCGGCCAAACAACTAGAATTCCGCGCGATCCCACATTTTTGTGTGTTATAGCCCATGCCTTCCGAGTGGTCCCGGGTCTCCGGACCCTTATCGCCTAAAATTTTTCCGGACAATCAAATAAGACCTAAGGAACCATAGTCACCGCCCAGCCATGATCGTTCCTAGTTTTTTCCGTTTTTCGGCCAAAAAACTAGAATTCCGTGCGATTCCCATATTTTTGTGTCCTATAGCCCACGCCTTCCAAGTGAACCCGGGAACTCCGGACGCCTATCGCCTAAAATTTTTCCGGACTATCAAATACGACCTAATGAACCATAGTCACCGCCCAGCCATGATCATTCCTCATTTGTTGCATTTTTCGGCTAAAAAACTAGAATTCCGCCCGATTACAATATTTTTCTATGCTATTGCCCACCCTTCCAAGTGGTTCCGTGAGCCGTGGACCCTGATCGCCTAAAATTTTTCTGGGCCGTCAAATACGACCTAAGGAACCATAGTATCCGACCCGCCATGATCGTTCCTTATTTTTTGCGTTTTTCGACCAAACAACTAGAATTCCTTGCGATTTCCATATTTTTGTGTGTTATAGCCCACACCTTCCGAGTGGTCCCGGGACCTCCAGACCCCTATCGCCTAAAATTTTTCCGGACTATCAAATACGACCTAAGGTACCATAGTCACCGCCCCACCATGATCGTTCCAAATGCTTTGCATTTTTCGGCCAAAAAATTAGAACTCCGCGCGACTTGCATATTTTCGTGTGCTACAGCTTACGCCTTCCGAGTGGTCCCGGGAGCCGTGGACCCCGATCGCCTAAAATTTTCTGGGCCATCAAATACGACCTAAGGAACCATAGTCACCGCCCCTCCATGATCGTTCCTCATTTATTGCGTTTTTCGGCCAAAAAGCTAGAATTCCGCTTGATTACCATATTTTTGTGTGCCCCACGCCTTCCGAGTAGGCCTGGCCGCCGGACACGGATCGCCTATAAAATTTTCGGGCCTTCAATTAGGACCAAAGGAACCATAGTCATGATGGTTCCTTATGTTTTGCATTTTTTGGCCAAAAAACTAGAATTCCGCCCGATTCCCATATTTTTGTGAGCTATCGCCCAAGCCTTCCGAGTGGGTCGGGCCCCCCGAAGCCGGATCGCCTAAAAATTTTCCGGACTATCAAATACGACCTAAGGAACCATAGTCACCGCCCTGCCATGATCGTTCCTAGTCTTTTGCATTTTTCAGCCAAAAAACTAGAATTCCGCGCGATTTCCATATTTTCGTGTGCTTTAGCCCACGCCTTCCAAGGGGTCCCGGGAACCCCGATCGCCTAAAAATTTTCCGGGCCATCAAATACGACCTAAGGAACCATAGTAACCACCCCACCATGATCGTTCCTCATTTTTTGCGTTTTTCGGCCAAACAACTAGAATTCCGCGCGATTCCCATATTTTTGTGTGTTATAGCCCACGCCTTCCGAGTGGTCCCGGGACCTCCTGAGCCCTATCGCCTAAAATATTTCCGGACTATCAAATACGACCTAAGGAACCATAGTATCTGCCCCGCCATGATCGTTCCTCATGTTTTGGGTTTTTCGGCCAAACAACTAGAATTCCGCGCGATTCCCATATTTTTGTGTGTTATAGCCCACGCCTTCAGAGTGGTCCCGGGACCTCCGGACCCCTATCGCCTAATATTTTTCCGGACTATCAAATAAGACCAAAGGAACCATAGTCACCGCCCTGCCAAGATCTTTCCACATTTTTTACATGTTAGTGAAAAAGACCTAGAATTTAGCCCGATTCCCACATTTTCGTGTGCTATACCCACGCATTTCGAGTGGTCCAAAGAGTCGCGGACCCCGATCGCCTAAAAATTTTCCGGGCAATCAAATACAACCTAAGGAACCATAGTATCCGCCCCGCCATGATCGTTCCTTATTTTTTGCGTTTTTCGGCCAAACCACTAGAATTCCGCGCGATTCCCATATTTTTGTGTGTTATAGCCCACACCTTCGAGTGGTCCCGGGACCTCCAGACCCCTATCGCCTAAAATTTTTCCGGACTATCAAATACGACCTAAGGAACCATAGTATCCGCCCCGCCATGATCGTTCCTCATTTTTTGCATTTTTCGGCCAAACAACTAGAATTCCGCGCGATCCCATATTTTTGGGTGTTATAGCCCACGCCTTCCGAGTGGTCCTGGGTCTCCGGACCCCTATCGCCAAAATTTTTCCGGACTATCAAATAAGACCTAAGGAACCATAGTCACCGCCCAGCCATGATCGTTCATAGTTTTTACTGTTTTTCGGCCAAAAAACTAGAATTCCGCGTGATTCCCATATTTTCGTGTCCTATAGCCCACGCCTTCCAAGTGAACCCGGGAACTCCGGACCCTTATTGCCTAAAATTTTTCCGTACTATCAAATACGACCTAAGGAACCATAGTCACCGCCCCGCCATGATCGTTCCTCATTTATTGCGTTTTTCGGCCAAAAAACTAGAATTCTGCTCGATTACCATATTTTTGTGTGCCACACGCCTTCCGAGTGGACCGGGCCGCCTGACTCGGATCGCCTAAGAAATTTTCGGGCGATCAATTAGAACCTAAGGAACCATAGTCACCACCTCACCATGATCGTTCCTCATTTTTTGCATTTTTTGGGCAAAAAACTTGAATTCCGCCCGATTCCCGTATTTTTGTGTGCTATCGCCCACGTCTTCCGAGTGGGTCGGGCCCCCCGGAGCTGGATCGCCTACAAAATTTTCCGGACTATCAAATACGACCTAAGGAACCATAGTCACCGCCCCGCTATGATCGTTCCTAGTCTTTTGCGTTTTTCAGCTAAAAAAGTTGAATTCCGCGCGATTTCCATATTTTCATGTGATTTAGCCCATGCCTTCCAAGGGGTCCCGGGAACCCCGAACCCCGATCGCCTAAAAATTTTCCGGGCCATCCAATACGACCAAAGGAACCATAGTAACCTCCCCTCCATGATCGTTCCTCGTTTTTTGCGTTTTTCAGCCAAACAATTAGAATTTCGCGCGATTCCCATATTTTTGTGTGTTATAGCCCACTACTTCCGAGTGGTCCCGGGACCTCTTATAGCCCACGCCTTCCGAGTGGTCCCGGGACCTCCGGACCCCTATCGCCTAATATTTTTCCGGACTATCAAATAAGACCAAAGGAACCATAGTCACTGCCCTGCTAAGATCTTTCCACATTTTTTGCATGTTACTGAAAAAGACCTTGAATTTTGCCCGATTCCCATATTTTCGTGTGCTATACCAACGCATTCCGAGTGGTCCCAAGAGCCGCGGACCCCGATCGCCTTAAATTTTTTCGGGCAATCGAATACGACCTAAGGAACCATAGTATCCGCCCCGCCATGATCGTTCCTTATTTTTTGCGTTTTTCGGCCAAATAACTAGAATTCCGCCTGATTCCCATATTTTTGTGTGCTATCGCCCTCGTCTTTCGAGTGGGTCGGGCCCCCCGGAGCTGGATCGCCTAAAACTTTTTCCGGACTATCAAATACGACCTAAGGAACTATAGTCACCGCCCTGCCATGATCGTTCCTAGTCTTTTGCTTTTTTCAGCTAAAAAAGTAGAATTCCGCGCGATTTCCATATTTTCATGTGCTTTAGCCCACGCCTTCCAAGGGGTCCCGGGAACCCCGAACCCCGATCGCCTAAAAATTTTCCGGGCCATCAAATACGACCAAAGGAACCATAGTAACCACCCCTCCATGATCGTTCCTCATTTTTTGCGTTTTTCAGCCAAACCACTAGAATTCCGCGCGATTCCCATATTTTTGTGTGTTATAGCCCACTACTTCCGAGTGGTCCCGGGACCTCTTATAGCCCACGCTTTCCGAGTGGTCCCGGGACCTCCGGACCCCTATCGCCTAATATTTTTCCGGACTATCAAATAAGACCAAAGGAACCATAGTCACCGCCCTGCCAAGATCTTTCCACATTTTTTGCATGTTACTGAAAAAGACCTAGAATTTCGCCCGATTCCCATATTTTCGTGTGCTATACCAACGCATTCCGAGTGGTCCCAAGAGCCGCGGACCCCGATCGCCTAAAAATTTTTCGGGCAATCGAATAGGACCTAAGGAACCATAGTATCCGCCCCGCCATGATCGTTCCTTATTTTTTGTGTTTTTCGGCCAAATAATTAGAATTCCGTGAGATTCCCATATTTTTGTGTGTTATAGCCCACACCTTCCGAGTGGTCCCGGGACCTCCGGACCCGTATCGCCTAAAATTTTTCCGGACTATCAAATACGACCTAAGGAACCATAGTATCCGCCCCGCCATGATCGTTCCGCATTTTTTGCATTTTTCGGCCAAACAACTAGAATTCCGCGCGATAACATATTTTTGTGTGTTATAGCCCACGCCTTCCGAGTGGTCCCGGGTCTCCGGACAACTATCGCCTAAAATTTTTCCGGACTATCAAATAAGACCTAAGGAACCATAGTCACCACCCAGCCATGATTGTTCCTACTTTTTTTCGTTTTTCTGCCAAAAAACTAGAATTCCGCTCGATTCCTATATTTTCGTGTCCTATAGCCCACGCCTTCCAAGTGAACCCGGGAACTCCGGACCCCTATCTCCTAAATATTTTACGGACTATCAAATACGACCTAAGGAACCATAGTCACCGCCCAGCCATGATCATTCCTCATTTGTTGCATTTTTCGGCCAAAAAACTAGAATTCCGCCCGATTACAATATTTTTCTGTGCTATTGCCCACCCTTCCAAGTGGTTCCGGGAACCCCCGGACCCCGATCGCCTAAAATTATTCCGGCCCGTCAAATACGACCTAAGGAACCATAGTAACCGCCTTGCCATCATTGTTTCTCATATTTTGCATTTTTCGGCCAAAAAACTAGAATTACGCCCGATTCCCATATTTTCGTGTGCTATAGCTTACGCCTTCCAAGTGGTCCCTGGAGCCGCGGACCCCGATCGCCTAAAATTTTTCCGGACTATCAAATACGACCTAAGGTACCATAGTCACCACCCCACCATGATCATTCCAAATGCTTTGCTTTTTTCGGACAAGAAACTAGAATTCCGCGCGATTTGCATATTTTCGTGTGCTATAGCTTACGCCTTCCGAGTGGTCGCGGGAGCCGTGAACCCCGATCGCCTAAAATTTTCCGGGCCATCAAATACGACCTAAGGAACCATAGTCACCGCCCCGCCATGATTGTTCCTCATTTATTGCGTTTTTCGGCCAAAAAGCTAGAATTCATCTCGATTACAATATTTTTGTGTGCCCCACGCCTTCCGAGTGGGCCGGGCCGAGTGGGCCGGGCCGCCGGACTCGGATCGCCTAAAAATATTTCGGGCCATCAATTAGGACCTAAGCAACCATAGTCACCGTCTCGCCATGATCGTTCCTCATTTTTTGCATTTTTTGGCCAAAAAACTAGAATTCCACCCGATTCCCATATTTTTGTGTGCTATCGCCCACGCCTTCCGAGTGGTTCGGGCCCCTCGGAGCCGGATCGCCTAAAAATTTTTCGTATAATCAAATAAGACATAAGGAACCATAGACACCACCCCGCCATGATCGTTCCTAGTCTTTTGCATTTTTCAGCCAAAAAACTAGAATTCCGCGCGATTTCCATATTTTAGTGTGCTTTAGCCCACGCCTTCCAAGGGGTACCGGGAAGCCCGAACCCCGATCGCCTAAAAATTTTCTGGGCCATCAAATACGACCTAAGGAATCATAGTAACCACCCCGCCATGATCGTTCCTCATTTTTTGCGTTTTTCGGTCAAACAACTAGAATTCCGCGCGATTCCCATATTTTTGTGTGTTATATAGCCCACGCCTTCCGAGTGGTCCCGGGACCTCCTGACCCCTATCGCCTAAAATTTTTCCGGACTATCAAATACGACCTAAGGAACCATAGTATCCGCCCCGCCATGATCGTTCCTCATTTTTTGCATTTTTCGGCCAAACAACTAGAATTCCGCGCGATTCCCATATTTTTGTGTGTTATAGCCCACGCCTTCCGAGTGGGTTCTGTGCTATTTCCCACCCTTCCAAGTGGTTCCGGGACCCCCGGACCCCGATCACCTAAAGTTTTTCCGGGCTATCAAATACGACCTAAGGAACCATAGTAACCGCCCCGCCATCATCGTTTCTCATTTTTTTCATTTTTCGGCCAAAAAACTAGAATTACGCCCGATTCCCATATTTTCGTGTGCTAAACCCACGCCTTCCAAGTGGTCCGGGGAGCCGCGGACCCCGATTGCCTAAAATTTTTTCGGACTATCAAATACGACCTAAGGTGCCATAGTCACCGCCCCACCATGATCGTTCCAAATGCTTCGCATTTTTCGGCCAAAAAACTAGAACTCCGCGCGATTTGCATATTTTCGTGTGCTATATCTTACGCCTTCCGAGTGGTCCCGGGAGCCGTGGACCCCGATCGCCTAAAATTTTCCAGGCCATCAAATACGACCTAAGGAACCATAGTCACCGCCCCGCCATGATCGTTCCTCATTTATTGCGTTTTTCGGCCAAAAAGCTAGAATTCCGCTCGATTACCATATTTTTGTGTGCCCCACGCCTTCCGAGTGGGCCGGGCCGCCGGACTCGGATCGCCTAAAAAGTTTTTGGGCCATCAATTAGGACCTAAGGAACCATAGTAACCACCCCGCCATGATCGTTCCTCATTTTATGCGTTTTTCGGTCAAACAACTAGAATTCCGCGCGATTCCCATATTTTTGTGTGTTATAGCCCACACTTTCCGAGTGGTCCCGGGACCTCCAGACCCCTATCGCCTAAAAATTTTCCGGACTATCAAATACGACCTAAGGAATCATAGTATCTGCCCCGCCAAGATCGTTCCTCAGTTTTTGCGTTTTTCGGACAAACAAATAGAATTCTGCGCGATCCCATATTTTTGTGTGTTATAGCCCACGCCTTCCGAGTGGTCCCGGGTCTCCGGACCCCTATCGCCAAAAAATTTTTCGGACTATCAAATAAGACCTAAGGAACCATAGTCACCGCCCCACCATGATCTTTCCAAATGCTTTGCATTTTTCGGCCAAAAAACTAGAACTCCGCGCGATTTGCATATTTTCGTGTGCTATAGCTTACGCCTTCCGAGTGGTCCTGGGAGCCGTGGACCCCGATCGCCTAAAATTTTCCGAGCCATCAAATACGACCTAAGGAACCATAGTCACTGCCCCGCCATGATCGTTCCTCATTTATTGCGTTTTTCGGCCAAAAAGCTAGAATTCCGCTCGATTACCATATTTTTGAGTGCCACACCCCTTCCGAGGGGGCCGGGCCGCCGGACTCGGATCGCCTAAAAAGTTTTCGGGCCATCAATTAGGACCTAAGGAACCATAGTAACCACCCCCCCATGATCGTTCCTTATTTTCTTGCGTTTTTCGGTCAAACAACTAGAATTCCGCACGATTCCCATATTTTTGTGTGTTATAGCCCACACCTTCCGAGTGGTGCCGGGACCTCCAGACCCCTATCGCCTAAACTTTTTCTGGACTATCAAATACGACCTAAGGAACCATAGTATCCGCCCCGCCATGATCGTTCCTCATTTTTTGCGTTTTTCGGTCAAACAACTAGAATTCTGCGCGATCCCATATTTTTGTGTGTTATAGCCCACGCCTTCCGAGTGGTCCCGGGTCTCCGGACCCCTATCGCCAAAAATTTTTCCGAACTATCAAATAAGACCTAAGGAACCATAGTCACTGCCCAGCCATGATCGTTCCTAGTTTTTTCCGTTTTTCGGCCAAAAAACTAGAATTCCGCGCGATTCCCATATTTTCCTGTCCTATAGCCCACGCCTTCCAAGTGAACCCGGGAACTCCGGACCCCTATCGCCTAAAATTTTTCCGTACTATCAAATACGACCTAAGGAACCATAGTAACCGCCCCGCCATCATCGTTTCTCATTTTTTGCATTTTTCAGCCAAAAAACTAGAATTCCGCGCGATTTCCATATTTTCGTGTGCTTTAGCCCACGCCTTCCAAGGGGTCCCGGGAACCCCGAACCCCGATCGCCTAAAAATTTTCTGGGCCATCAAATACGACCTAAGGAACCATAGTAACCACCCCGCCATGATCGTTCCTCATTTTTTGCGTTTTTCGGCCAAACAACTAGAATTCCGCGCGATTCCCATATTTTTGTGTGTTATAGCCCACGCCTTCCGAGTGGTCCCGGGACCTCCTGACCCCTATCGCCTAAAATATTTCCGGACTATCAAATACGACCTAAGGAACCATAGTATCCGCCCCACCATGATCGTTCCTCATGTTTTGGGTTTTTCGGCCAAACAACTAGAATTCCGCGCGATTCCCATATTTTTGTGTGTTATAGCCCACGCCTTCAGAGTGGTCCCGGGACCTCCGGACCCCTATCGCCTAATATTTTTCCGGACTATCAAATAAGACCAAAGGAACCATAGTCACCGCCCTACCAAGATCTTTCCACATTTTTTGCATGTTACTGAAAAAGACCTAGAATTTAGACCGATTCCCATATTTTCGTGTGCTATACCCACGCATTTCGAGTGGTCCCAAGAGTCGCGGACCCCGATCGCCTAAAAATTTTCCGGGCAATAAAATACAACCTAAGGAACCATACTATCTGCCCCGCCATGATCGTTCCTTATTTTTTGCGTTTTTCGGCCAAACAACTAGAATTCTGCGCGATTCCCATATTTTTGTGTGTTATAGCCCACACCTTCGAGTGGTCCCGGGACCTCCAGACCCCTATCGCCAAAAATTTTTCCTGACTATCAAATACGACCTAAGGAACCATAGTATCCGCCCCGCCATGATCGTTCCTCATTTTTTGCTTTTTTCGGCCAAACAACTAGAATTCCGCGCGATCCCATATTTTTGGGTGTTATAGCCCACGCCTTCCGAGTGGTCCTGGGTCTCCGGACCCCTATCGCCAAAATTTTTTCCGGACAATCAAATAAGACCTAAGGAACCATAGTCACCGCCCAGCCATGATCGTTCCTAGTTTTTTCTGTTTTTCGGCCAAAAAACTAGAATTCCGCACGATTCCCATATTTTCGTATCCTATAGCCCACGCCTTCCAAGTGAACCCGGGAACTCCGGACCCTTATTGCCTAAAATTTTTCCGTACTATCAAATACGACCTAAGGAACCATAGTCACCGCCCCGCCATGATCGTTCCTCATTTATTGCGTTTTTCGGCCAAAAAACTAGAATTCCGCTCGATTACCATATTTTTGTGTGCCCCACGCCTTCCGATGGACCGGGCCGCCGGACTCGGATCGCCTAAGAAATTTTCGGGCGATCAATTAGAACCTAAGGAACCATAGTCACCGCCTCACCATGATCGTTCCTCATTTTTTGCATTTTTTGGCCAAAAAACTAGAATTCCGCCCGATTCCCATATTTTTGTGTGCTATCGCCCACGTCTTCTGAGTGGGTCGGGCCCCCCGGAGCTGGATCGCCTAAAACTTTTTCCGGACTATCAAATACGACCTAAGGAACCATAGTCACCGCCCCGCCATGATCGTTCCTAGTCTTTTGCGTTTTTCAGCTAAAAAAGTAGAATTCCGCGCGATTTCCATATTTTCATGTGCTTTAGCCCACGCCTTCCAAGGGGTCCCGGGAACCCCGAACCCCGATCGCCTAAAAATTTTCCGGGCCATCAAATACGACCAAAGGAACCATAGTAACCACCCCTCCATGATCGTTCCTCATTTTTTGCGTTTTTCAGCCAAACAACTAGAATTCCGCGCGATTCCCATATTTTTGTGTGTTATAGCCCATGCCTTCCGAGTGGTCCCGGGACCTCTTATAGCCCACGCCTTCCGAGTGGTCCCAGGACCTCCGGACCCCTATCGCCTAATATTTTTCCGGACTATCAAATAAGACCAAAGGAACCATAGTCACCGCCCTGCCAAGATCTTTCCACATTTTTTGCATGTTACTGAAAAAGACCTAGAATTTCGCCCGATTCCCATATTTTCGTGTGCTATACCAACGCATTCCGAGTGGTCCCAAGAGCCGCGGACCCCGATCGCCTAAAATTTTTTCGGGCAATCGAATACGACCTAAGGAACCATAGTATCCGCCCCGCCATGATCGTTCCTTATTTTTTGCGTTTTTCGGCCAAATAACTAGAATTCCGCGCGATTCCCATATTTTTGTGTGTTATAGCCCACACCTTCCGAGTGGTCCCGGGACCTCCGGACCCCTATCGCCTAAAATTTTTCCGGACTATCAAATACGACCTAAGGAACCATAGTATCCGCCCCGCCATGATCGTTCCTCATTTTTTGCATTTTTCGGCCAAACAACTAGAATTCCGCGCGATCCCATATTTTTGTGTGTTATAGCCCACGCCTTCCGAGTGGTCCCGGGTCTCCGGACCCCTATCGCCTAAAATTTTTCCGGACTATCAAATAAGACCTAAGGAACCATAGTCACCGCCCAGCCATGATTGTTCCTACTTTTTTCCGTTTTTCTGCCAAAAAACTAGAATTCCGCGCGATTCCCATATTTTCGTGTCCTATAGCCCACGCCTTCCAAGTGAACCCGGGAACTCCGGACCCCTATCGCCTAAAACTTTTCCGGACTATCAAATACGACCTAAGGAACCATAGTCACCGCCCAGCCATGATCATTCCTCATTTGTTGCGTTTTTCGGCCAAAAAACTAGAATTCCGCCCGATTACAATATTTTTCTGTGCTATTGCCCATCCTTCCAAGTGGTTCCGGGAACCCCCGGACCCCGATCGCCTAAAATTATTCCGGGCCATCAAATACGACCTAAGGAACCATAGTAACCGCCTTGCCATCATTGTTTCTCATATTTTGCATTTTTAGGCCAAAAAAATAGAATTACGCCCGATTCTCATATTTTCGTGTGCTATAGCTTACTCCTTCCGAGTGGTCTCGGGAGCCGTGGACCCCGATCGCCTAAAATTTTCCGGGCCATCAAATACGACCTAAGGAACCATAGTCACCGCCCCGCCATGATTGTTCCTCATTTAGTGCATTTTTCGGCCAAAAAACTAGAATTCTGCTCGATTACCATATTTTTGTGTGCCCCACGCCTTCCGAGTGGACCGGGCCGCCGGACTCGGATCGCCTAAAAACTTTTCGGGCCATCAATTATAACCTAAGGAACCATAGTCACCGCCTCGCCATGATCGTTCCTCATTTTTTGCATTTTTTAACAAAAAAACTAGAATTCCGCCCGATTCCCATATTTTTGTGTGCTATCGCCCACGCCTTCCGAGTGGGTCGGGCCCCCCGGAGCCGGATCGCCTAAAAATTTTTCGGACTATCAAATACAACCTAAGGAACCATATTCACTGCCCCGCCATGATCCTTCATAGTCTTTTGCGTTTTTCAGCCAAAAAAGTATAATTCCGTGCGATTTCCATATTTTCGTGTGCTTTAGCCCACGCCTTCCAAGGGGTCCCGGGAACCCCGAACCCCGATCGCCTAAAAATTTTCGGGCCATCAAATACGACCTTAGGAACCATAGTAACCACCCCGCCATGATCATTCCTCATTTTTTGCGTTTTTCTGCCAAACAACTAGATTTTCGCGCGATTCCCATATTTTTGTGTGTTATAGCCCACGCCTTCCGAGTGGTCCCGGGACCTCCTGACCCCTATCGCCTAAAATTTTTCCGGACTATCAAATATGACCTAAGGAATCATAGTATCCGCCCCGCCATGATCCTTCCTCATTTTTTTCGTTTTTCGGCCAAACAACTAGAATTCCGCGCGATTCCCATATTTTTGTGTGTTATAGCCCACGCCTTCCGAGTGGTCCCGGGAACCTCCGGACCCCTATCGCCTAATATTTTTCCGGACTATCAAATAAGACCAAAGGAACCATAGTCACCACCCTGCCAAGATCTTTCCACATTTTTTGCATGTTACTGAAAAAGACCTAGAATTTCACCCGATTCCCATATTTTCGTGTGCAATACCCACGCATTCCGAGTGGTCCCAAGAGCCGGGGACCCCGATCACCTAAAAATTTTCCGGGCAATCAAATACGACCTAAGGAACCATAGTATCCGCCCCGCCATGATCGTTCCTTATTTTTTGCATTTTTCGGCCAAACAACTAGAATTCCGCGCGATTCCCATATTTTTGTGTGTTATAGCCCACACCTTCCGAGTGGTCCCGGGACCTCCGGACCCCTATCGCCTAAAAATTTTCTGGACTATCAAATACGACCTAAGGAACCATAGTATCCACCCCGCTATGATCATTCCTCATTTTTTGCGTTTTTCGGCCAAACAACTAGAATTCCGCGCAATCCCATATTTTTGTGTGTTATAGCCCATGCCTTCCGAGTGGTCCCGGTTCTCCGGACCCCTATCGCCTAAAATTTTTCCGGACTATCAAATAAGACCTAAGGAACCATAGTCACCGCCCTGCCAAGATCTTTCCACATTTTTTGCATGTTACTGAAAAAGACCTAGAATTTAGCCCGATTCCCATATTTTCGTGTGCAACACCCACGCATTCCGAGTGGTCCCAAGAGCCGCGGACCCCGATCGCCTAAAAATTTTCCGGGCAATCAAATATGACCTAAGGAACCATATTATCCGCCCCGCCATGATCGTTCCTTATTTTTTGCTTTTTTCGGCCAAACAACTAGAATTCCGCGCGATTCCCATATTTTTGTGTGTTATAGCCCACACCTTCCGAGTGGTCCCGGGACCTCCGGACCCCTATCGCCTAAAAATTTTCCGGACTATCAAATACGACCTAAGGAACCATAGTATCCACCCCGCTATGATCATTCCTCATTTTTTGCATTTTTCGGCCAAACAACTAGAATTCCGCGCAATCCCATATTTTTGTGTGTTATAGCCCATGCCTTCCGAG
>NW_027438737.1:0-38000 GCF_000715075.1 Nicotiana tabacum | reverse complement strand
GGTTCAGACTTTTTTGATTGAATAGTGCCTGGTGATTTAGAGGAAAATGTTGGGCAGAAGTAGGCATTTATGTGCCCCGTTCTGCGGCTGCAGAACCTCTCCGTGGACTGCAGAATGGTCGTAGAGTGAGGCAGTTTTCTGCGGAGTTTTTGATGTTGATTTCGCGGCTATTTTTGCGATAGAATAACCGCTTTGCGAGCTGCACTTTGGTCGCACAATCATCCTTAGCCTTTTGCGAAAGTGAGGTTCGGACTTTTTGGATTAAATAGTGCCTTGTTATTTAAAGGAAAATGTTGGGCAGAAGTAGGCATTTCAGTGGCCTGTTTTGCTGCCGCAGAACCTCTCTACGGACCGCAGAATGGTCGCAAAGTGAGGCAGTTTTCTAGGGCGTTTTTATGTCGATTTCGCAGCTATATCTGCGATCGCATAACCGTTTCGCAGGCCGCACTTTGGTCGCACAGTCATCCTTAGACTTTTGCGAAGGGAGGTTCGGACTTTTTGGATTGAATAGTGCCTGGTGATTTAAAGGAAAATGTTGGGCAGAAGTAGGCATTTCTGTGCCCCGTTCTGCGGCCGCAGAACCACTCTTCGGACCGCAGATTGGTCGCGGAGTGAGGCAGTTTTTTGGGGCGTTTTTGATGTCGATTTCGCGGCAATTTCTGCGATCGCATAACCATTTTGCGGGACGCGCTTTGGTCGCACACACATCCTTAGACTTTTTCGAAGGGAGGTTCAGACTTTTTGGATTGAATAGTGCCTGGTGATTTAAAGGAAAATGTTGGGCAGAAGTAGGCATTTCTGTGCCCCGTTCTGCGGCCGCAGAACAACTCTTCGGATCGCAGAATGGTCGTAGAGTGAGGCAGTTTTTCTGGGGCATTTTTTATGTCGATTTCACAGATATTTTTACGATCGCGTAACCGTTTCGCGGGCCGCACTCTGGTCGCATAGTCATCCTTAGACTTTTGCAAAGGGAGTTTCAGACTTTTTGGATTGAATAGTGCCTGGTGATTTAAAGGAAAATGTTGGGCAGAAGTAGGCATTTCAGTGGCCCGTTCTGCGGCCGCAACACCTTTCTACGGACCGTAGAATGGTCGCAAAGTGAGGCAGTTTTCTGGGGCATTTTTGATGCAGATTTCGCGGCTATTTCTGCGATCACATAACCGTTTTGCGGGCCACACTTTGGTCGCACAGTCATCCTTAGACTTTTACGAATGGAGGTTCGGACTTTTTGGATTGAATAGTGCCTGGTGATTTAAAGGAAAATGTTGGGCAGAAGTAGACATTATTGTGCCCCGTTCTGCGGCCGCAGAACCACTCTACAGACCGCAGATTGGTCGCGGAGTGAGGCAGTTTTTTGGGGCGTTTTTGATGTCGATTTTGCGGCAATTTCTGCGATCGCATAACCATTTTGCGGGACGCGCTTTGGTCGCACACATATCCTTAGACTTTTTCGAAGGGAGGTTCAAACTTTTTGGATTGAATAGTGCCTGGTGATTTAAAGGAAAATGTTGGGCAGAAGTAGGCATTTCTGTGCCCCGTTCTGCGGCCGCATAATCACTCTTCGGATCGCAGAATGGTCGTAGAGTGAGGCAGTTTTTCAGGGGCATTTTTTATGTCGATTTCACGGATATTTTTACGATCGCGTAACCGTTTCGCGGGCCGCACTCTGGTCGCATAGTCATCCTTAGACTTTTGCAAAGGGAGTTTTAGACTTTTTGGATTGAATAGTGCCTGGTGATTTAAAGGAAAATGTTGGGCAGAAGTAGGCATTTCAGTGGCCCGTTCTGCGGCCGCAGAACCTCTCTGCGAACCGTAGAATGGTCGCAAAGTGAGGCAGTTTTCTGGGATATTTTTGATGTAGATTTCGCGGCTATTTCTGCGATCACATAACCGTTTTGCGGGCCACACTTTGGTCGCACAGTCATCCTTAGACTTTTACGAAGGGAGGTTCGGACTTTTTGGATTGAATAGTGCCTGGTGATTTAAAGGAAAATGTTGGGCAGAAGTAGGCATTTTTGTGCCCCGTTCTGCGGCCGCAGAACCACTCTACAGACCGCAGATTGGTCGCGGAGTGAGGCAGTTTTTTGGGGCATTTTTGATGTCGATTTCACGGCAATTTCTGCGATCGCATAACCATTTTGCGGGACGCGCTTTGGTCGCACACACATCCTTAGACTTTTTCGAAGGGAGGTTCAGACTTTTTGGATTGAATAGTGCCTGGTGATTTAAAGGAAAATGTTGGGCAGAAGTAGGCATTTATGTGAACCGTTCTGCGGCCGCAGAACCTCTCCGTAGACTGCAGAATGGTCGTAGAGTGAGGCAGTTTTCTGGGGAGTTTTTGATTTCGATTTCGCGGCTATTTTTGCGATAGAATAACCGTTTCGCGGGCTGCACTTTGGTCGCACAATCATCCTTAGACTTTTGCGGAGTGAGGTTCGGACTTTTTGGATTAAATAGTGCCTAGTGATTTAAAGGAAAATGTTGGGCAGAAGTAGGCATTTCAGTGGCCCGTTCTGCGGCCGCAGAACCTCTCTACGGACTGCAGAATGGTCGCGGAGTTAGGCAGTATTCTAGGGCGTTTTTGATGTCGATTTCGCGGCAATTTCTGTGATCGCATAGCTATTTTGCGGGCCGCACTTTGGTCGCACAGTCATCCTTAGACTTTTGCGAAGGGAGGTTCAGACTTTTTGGATTGAATAGTGCCTGGTGATTTAAAGGAAAATGTTGGGCAGAAGTAGGCATTTCTGTGCCCCGTTCTGCGGCCGCAGAACCACTCTTCGGATCGCAGAATGGTCGTAGAGTGAGGCAGTTTTTCAGGGGCATTTTTTATGTCGATTTCACGGATATTTTTACGATCGCGTAACCGTTTCGCGGGCCGCACTTTGGTCGCACAGTCATCCTTAGACTTTTACGAAGGGAGGTTCGGACTTTTTGGATTGAATAGTGCCTAGTGATTTAAAGGGAAATGTTGGGCAGAAGTAGGCATTTCAGTGGCCCGTTTTTCTGCCGCAGAACCTCTCTACGGACCGCAGAATGGTCGCAAAGTGAGGCAGTTTTCTAGGGCGTTTTTGATGTCGATTTCGCAGCTATATCTGCGATCGCATAACCGTTTCGCAGGCCGCACTTTGGTCGCACAGTCATCCTTAGACTTTTGCGAAGGGAGGTTCGGACTTTTTGGATTGAATAGTGCCTGGTGATTTGAAGGAAAATGTTGGGCAGAAGTAGGCATTTCTGTGCCCCGTTCTGCGGCCGCAGAACCACTCTATGGACCGCAGAATGGTCGCGGAGTGAGGCAGTTTTCTGGGGCATTTTTGATGTCGATTTCGCGGCAATTTCTGCGATCGCATAACCATTTTGCGGGACGCGCTTTGGTCGCACACACATCCTTAGACTTTTTCGAAGGGAGGTTCAGACTTTTTGGATTGAATAGTGCCTGGTGATTTAAAGGAAAATGTTGGGCAGAAGTAGGCATTTATGTGAACCGTTCTGCGGCCGCAGAACCTCTCCGTGGACTGCAGAATGGTCGTAGAGTGAGGCAGTTTTCTGGGGAGTTTTTGATGTCGATTTCGCGGCTATTTTTGCGATAGAATAACCGTTTCGCGGGCTGCACTTTGGTCGCACAATCATCCTTAGACTTTTGCGAAGTGAGGTTCGGACTTTTTGGATTAAATAGTGCCTAGTGATTTAAAGGAAAATGTTGGGCAGAAGTAGGCATTTCAGTGGCCTGTTTTGCTGCCGCAGAACCTCTCTACGGACCGCAGAATGGTCGCAAAGTGAGGCAGTTTTCTAGGGCATTTTTGATGTCGATTTCGCGGCTATATCTGCGATCGAATAACCGTTTCGCGGGCTGCACTTTGGTCGCCCAATCATCCTTAGACTTTTGCGAAGTGAGGTTCGGACTTTTTGGATTAAATAGTGCCTAGTGATTTAAAGGGAAATGTTGGGCAGAAGTAGGCATTTCAGTGGCCCGTTTTGCTGCCGCAGAACCTCTCTACGGACCGCAGAATGGTCGCAAAGTGAGGCAGTTTTCTAGGGCATTTTTGATGTCGATTTCGCAGCTATATCTGCGATCGCATAACCGTTTCGCAGGGCGACACTTTGGTCGCACAGTCATCCTTAGACTTTTGCGAAGGGAGGTTTGGACTTTTTGGATTGAATAGTGCCTGGTGAATTGAAGGAAAATGTTGGGCAGAAGTAGGCATTTCTGTGCCCCGTTCTGCGGCCGCAGAACCACTCTACGGACCGCAGAATGGTCGCAGAGTGAGGCAGTTTTCTGGGGCGTTTTTGATGTCGATTTCGCGGCAATTTCTGCGATTGCATAACCATTTTGCGGGATGCGCTTCTATCGCACAGACATCCTTAGACTTTTTCGAAGGAAGGTTCAGACTTTTTGGATTGAATAGTGCCTGGTGATTTAAAGGAAAATGTTGGGCAGAAGTAGGCATTTCTGTGCCCCGTTCTGCGGCCGCAGAACCACTCTATGGACCGCAGAATGGTCGCGGAGTGAGGCAGTTTTCTGGGGCGTTTTTGATGTCGATTTCGCGGCAATTTCTGCGATCGCATAACCATTTTGCGGGACGCGCTTTGGTCGCACAGACATCCTTAGACTTTTTCGAAGGGAGGTTCAGACTTTTTGGATTGAATAGTGCCTGGTGATTTAAAGGAAAATGTTGGGCAGAAGTAGGCATTTCTGTGCCCCGTTCTGCGGCCGCAGAACCTCTCCGTGGACCGCAGAATGGTCGCAGAGTGAGGCAATTTTCTGGGGCTTTTTTTATGTCAATTTTGCGGTCAATTTCTGCGATCGAATAACCGTTTCGCGGGCCGCACTTTGGTCGCACAGTCATCCTTAGACTTTTGCGAAGGGAGGTTCGGACTTTTTGGATTGAATAGTGCCTGGTGATTTAAAGGAAAATGTTGGGCAGAAGTAGGCATTTCTGTGCCCCGTTCTGCGGCCGCAGAACCACTCTACGGACCGCAGAATGGTCGCAGAGTGAGGCAGTTTTCTGGGGCGTTTTTGATGTCGATTTCGCGGCAATTTTTGCGATTGCATAACCATTTTGCGGGACGCGCTTTGGTCGCACAGACATCCTTAGACTTTTTCGAAGGGAGGTTCAGACTTTTTGGATTGAATAGTGCCTGGTGATTTAAAGGAAAATGTTGGGCAGAAGTAGGCATTTCTGTGCCCCATTCTGCGGCCGCAGAACCACTCTATGGACCGCAGAATGGTCACGGAGTGAGGCAATTTTCGGGGCATTTTTTATGTCGATTTCGCGAAAATTTCTGCGATCGCATAACCATTTCGCAGGCCGGACTGGGGTCGCATAGTCATCCTTAGACTTTTGCGAAGGGAGGTTCAGACTTTTTGGATTGAATAGTGCCTGGTGATTTAAAGTAAAATGTTGGGCAGAAGTAGGCATTTCTGTTCCCCGTTCTGCGGCCGCAGAATCTCTCTGCGGACCGTAGAATGGTCACAAAGTGAGGCAGTTTTCTGGGGCATTTTTGATGTCGATTTCGCGGCTATTTCTGCGATCGCATAACCGTTTCGCGGGCCGCACTTTGGTCGCACAGTCATCCTTAGACTTTTACGAAGGGAGGTTCGGACTTTTTGGATTGAATAGTGCCTGGTGATTTAAAGGAAAATGTTGGGCAGAAGTAGGCATTTCTGTGCCCCGTTCTGCGGCCGCAGAACCACTCTACGGACCGCAGAATGGTCGCGGAGTGAGGCAGTTTTCTGGGGCGTTTTTGATGTCGATTTCGCGGCAATTTCTGCGATCGCATAACCATTTTGCGGGACGCGCTTTGGTCGCACAGACATCCTTAGACTTTTTCGAAGGGAGGTTCAGACTTTTTGGATTGAATAGTGCCTGGTGATTTAAAGGAAAATGTTGGGCAGAAGTAGGCATTTCTGTGCCCCGTTCTGCGGCCGCAGAACCTCTCCGTGGACCGCAGAATGGTCGCAGAGTGAGGCAATTTTCTGGGGAGTTTTTGATGTCAATTTCGCGGCTATTTTTGCGATAGAATAACCGTTTCGCGGGCCGCACTCTGGTCGCATAGTCATCCTTAGACTTTTGCAAAGGGAGTTTTAGACTTTTTGGATTGAATAGTGCCTGGTGATTTAAAGGAAAATGTTGGGCAGAAGTAGGCATTTCAGTGGCCCGTTCTGCGGCCGCAGAACCTCTCTACGGACCGTAGAATGGTCGCAAAGTGAGGAAGTTTTCTGGGGCATTTTTGATGTCAATTTTGCGGCTATTTCTGCGATCGCATAACCGTTTTGCGGGCCGCACTTTGGTCGCACAGTCATCCTTAGACTTTTACGAAGGGAGGTTCGGACTTTTTGGATTGAATAGTGCCTGGTGATTTAAAGGAAAATGTTGTGCAGAAGTAGGCATTTCTGTGCCTCGTTCTGCGGCCGCAGAACCACTCTTCGGATCGCAGAATGGTCGTAGAGTGAGGCAGTTTTTCAGGGGCATTTTTTATGTCGATTTCACAGATATTTTTACGATCGCGTAACCGTTTTGCGGGCCGCACTCTGGTCGCATAGTCATCCTTAGACTTTTGCAAAGGGAGTTTCAGACTTTTTGGATTGAATAGTGCCTGGTGATTTAAAGGAAAATGTTGGGCAGAAGTAGGCATTTCAGTGGCCCGTTCTGCGGCCGCAGAACCTCTCTGCGGACCGTAGAATGGTCGCAAAGTGAGGCAGTTTTCTGGGGCATTTTTGATGTAGATTTCGCGGCTATTTCTGCGATCGCATAACCGTTTTGCGGGCCACACTTTGGTCGCACAGTCATCCTTAGACTTTTACGAAGGGAGGTTCGGACTTTTTGGATTGAATAGTGCCTGGTGATTTAAAGGAAAATGTTGGGCAGAAGTAGGCATTTTTGTGCCCCGTTCTGCGGCCGCAGAACCACTCTACAGACCGCAGATTGGTCGCGGAGTGAGGCAGTTTTTTGGGGCATTTTTGATGTCGATTTCGCGGCAATTTCTGCGATCGCATAACCATTTTGCGGGACGCGCTTTGGTCGCACACACATCCTTAGACTTTTTCGAAGGGAGGTTCAGACTTTTTGGATTGAATAGTGCCTGGTGATTTAAAGGAAAATGTTGGGCAGAAGTAGGCATTTATGTGAACCGTTCTGCGGCCGCAGAACCTCTCCGTGGACTGCAGAATGGTCGTAGAGTGAGGCAGTTTTCTGGGGAGTTTTTGATTTCGATTTCGCGGCTATTTTTGCGATAGAATAACCGTTTCGCGGGCTGCACTTTGGTCGCACAATCATCCTTAGACTTTTGCGAAGTGAGGTTCGGACTTTTTGGATTAAATAGTGCCTAGTGATTTAAAGGGAAATGTTGGGCAGAAGTAGGCATTTCAGTGGCCCGTTCTGCGGCCGCAGAACCTCTCTACGGACCGTAGAATGGTCGCAAAGTGAGGAAGTTTTCTGGGGCGTTTTTGATGTCAATTTTGCGGCTATTTCTGCGATCGCATAACCGTTTTGCGGGCCGCACTTTGGTCGCACAGTCATCCTTAGACTTTTACGAAGGGAGGTTCGGACTTTTTGGATTGAATAGTGCCTGGTGATTTGAAGGAAAATGTTGGGCAGAAGTAGGCATTTTTGTGCCCCGTTCTGCGGCCGCAGAACCACTATACAGACTGCAGATTGGTCGCGGAGTGAGGCAGTTTTCTGGGGCTTTTTTGATGTCGATTTCGCGGCAATTTCTGCGATCGCATAACCATTTTGCGGGACGCGCTTTGGTCGCACAGACATCCTTAGACTTTTTCGAAGGGAGGTTCAGACTTTTTGGATTGAATAGTGCCTGGTGATTTAAAGGAAAATGTTGGGCAGAAGTAGGCATTTCTGTGCCCCGTTCTGCGGCCGCAGAACCACTCTATGGACCGCAGAATGGTCGCGGAGTGAGGCAGTTTTCTGGGGCGTTTTTGATGTCGATTTTGCGGCAATTTCTGCGATTGCATAACCATTTTGCGGGACGCGCTTTGGTCGCACAGACATCCTTAGACTTTTTCGAAGGGAGGTTCAGATTTTTTGGATTGAATAGTGCCTGGTGATTTAAAGGAAAATGTTGGGCAGAAGTAGGCATTTTTGTGCCCCGTTCTACGGCAGCAGAACCTCTCCGTGGACCGCAGAATGGTCGCAGAGTGAGGCAATTTTCTAGGGAGTTTTTGATGTCAATTTCGCCGCTATTTTTGCAATCGAATAACCGTTTCGCGGGCCGCACTTTGGTCGCACAGTCATCCTTAGACTTTTGCGAAGGGAGGTTCGTACTTTTTGGATTGAATAGTGCCTGGTGATATCAAGGAAAATATTGGGCAGAAGTAGGCATTTCTGTGCCCCGTTCTACGGCCGCAGAACAACTCTATGGACCGCAGAATGGTCGCGGAGTGAGGCAATTTTCTGGGGCGTTTTTGATGTCGATTTCGCGGCAATTTCTGCAATCGCATAACCATTTTGCGAGACGCGCTTTGGTCGCACAGACATCCTTAGACTTTTTCGAAGGGAGGTTCAGACTTTTTGGATTGAATAGTGCCTGGTGATTAAAAGGAAAATGTTGGGCAGAAGTAGGCATTTCTGTTCCCCGTTCTGCGGCCGCAGAACCTCTCCGTGGACCGCCGAATGGTCGCAGAGTGAGGCAATTTTCTGGGGAGTTTTTGATGTTAATTTCGCCGCTATTTTTGCAATCGAATAACCGTTTCGCGGGCCGCACTTTGGTTGCACAATAATCCATAGACTTTTGCGAAGTGAGGTTCGGACTTTTTGATTAAATAGTGACTGGTGATTTAAAGGGAAATGTTGGGTAGAAGTAGGCATTTCAGTGGCCCGTTTTGCTGCTGCAGAACCTCTCTACGGACCGCATAATTGTCACAAAGTGAGGCAGTTTTCGGGGGCATTTTTGATGTCGATTTCACGGCTATTTCTGCGATCGCATAACCGTTTCGTAGCCCGCACTTTGGTCGCACAGTCATCCTTAGACTTTTACGAAGGGAGGTTCGGACTTTTTGGATTGAATAGTGCATGGTGATTTAAAGGAAAATGTTGTGCAGAAGTAGGCATTTCTGTGCCTCGTTCTACGGCCGCAGAACCACTCTTCGGATCGTAGAATGGTCATAGAGTGAGGCAGTTTTTCAGGCGCATTTTTTATGTCAATTTCACAGATATTTTTACTATCGCGTAACCGTTTTGCGGGCCGCACTCTGGTCGCATAGTCATCCTTAGACTTTTGCAAAGGGAGTTTCAGACTTTTTGGATTGAATAGTGCCTGGTGATTTAAAGGAAAATGTTGGGCAGAAGTAGGCATTTCCGTGGCCCGTTCTGCGGCCGCAGCACCTTTCTGCGGACCGTTGAATGGTCGCAAAGTGAGGCAGTTTTCTGGGGCATTTTTGATGTAGATTTCGCGGCTATTTCTGCGATCACATAACCGTTTTGCGGGCCACACTTTGGTCGCACAGTCATCCTTAGACTTTTACGAAGGGAGGTTCGGACTTTTTGGATTGAATAGTGCCTGGTGATTTAAAGGAAAATGTTGCGCAGAAGTAGGCATTTTTGTGCCCCGTTCTGCGGCCGCAAAACCACTCTACAGACCGCAGATTGGTCGCGGAGTGAGGCAGTTTTTTGGGGCGTTTTTGATGTCGATTTCGCGGCAATTTCTGCGATCGCATAACCATTTTGCGGGACGCGCTTTGGTCGCACACACATCCTTAGACTTTTTCGAAGGGAGGTTCAGACTTTTTGGATTGAATAGTGCCTGGTGATTTAAAGGAAAATGTTGGGCAGAAGTAGGCATTTCTGTGCCCCGTTCTGCGGCCGCAGAACCACTCTTCGGATCGCAGAATGGTCGTAGAGTGAGGCAGTTTTTCAGGGGCATTTTTTATGTCGATTTCACAGATATTTTTACGATCGCGTAGCCGTTTCGCGGGCCGCACTCTGGTCGCATAGTCATCCTTAGACTTTTGCAAAGGGAGTTTCAGACTTTCTGGATTGAATAGTGCCTGGTGATTTAAAGGAAAATGTTGGGCAGAAGTAGGCATTTCAGTGGCCCGTTCTGCGGCCGCAGCACCTTTCTGCGGACCGTAGAATGGTCGCAAAGTGAGGCATTTTTCTGGGGCATTTTTGATGTAGATTTCGCGGCAATTTCTGCGATCACATAACCGTTTTGCGGGCCACACTTTGGTCGCACAGTCATCCTTAGACTTTTACGAAGGGAGGTTCGGACTTTTTGGATTGAATAGTGCCTGGTGATTTAGAGGAAAATGTTGGGCAGAAGTAGGCATTTTTGTGCCCCGTTCTGCGGCCGCAGAACCACTCTACAGACCGCAGATTGGTCGCGGAGTGAGGCAGTTTTTTGGGGCATTTTTGATTTCGATTTCGCGGCAATTTCTGCGATCGCATAACCATTTTGCGGGACGCGCTTTGGTCGCACACACATCCTTAGACTTTTTCGAAGGGAGGTTCAGACTTTTTGGATTGAATAGTGCCTGGTGATTTAAAGGAAAATGTTGGGCAGAAGTAGGCATTTCTGTGCCCCGTTCTGCGGCCGCATAACCACTCTTCGGATCGCAGAATGGTCATAGAGTGAGGCATTTTTTCAGGGCCATTTTTTATGTCGATTTCACAGATATTTTTACGATCGCGTAACCATTTTGCGGGCCGCACTCTGGTCGCATAGTCATCCTTAGACTTTTGCAAAGGGAGTTTCAGACTTTTTGGATTGAATAGTGCCTGGTGATTTAAAGGAAAATGTTGGGCAGAAGTAGGCATTTCAGTGGCCTGTTCTGCGGCCGCAGCACCTCTCTGTGGACCGTAGAATGGTCGCAAAGTGAGGCAGTTTTCTGGGGCATTTTTTATGTAGATTTCGCGGCTATTTCTGCGATCACATAACCGTTTTGCGGGCCACACTTTGGTCGCACAGTCATCCTTAGACTTTTACGAAGGGAGGTTCGGACTTTTTGGATTGAACAGTGCCTGGTGATTTAAAGGAAAATGTTGCGCAGAAGTAGGCATTTTTCTGCCCCGTTCTGCGGCCGCAAAACCACTCTACAGACCGCAGATTGGTCGCAGAGAGAGGCAGTTTTTTGGGGCATTTTTGATGTCGATTTCGCGGCAATTTCTGCGATCGCATAACCATTTTGCGTGACGCGCTTTGGTCGCACACACATCCTTTGACTTTTTCGAAGGGAGGTTCAGACTTTTTGGATTGAATAGTGCCTGGTGATTTAAAGGAAAATGTTGGGCAGAAGTAGGCATTTCTGTGCCCCGTTCTGCGGCCGCAGAACCACTCTTCGGATCGCAGAATGGTCGTAGAGTGAGGCAGTTTTTCAGGGGCATTTTTTATGTCGATTTCACAGATATTTTTACGATCGCGTAACCGTTTCGCGGGCCGCACTCTGGTCGCATAGTCATCCTTAGACTTTTGCAAAGGGAGTTTCAGACTTTTTGGATTGAATAGTGCCTGGTGATTTAAAGGAAAATGTTGTGCAGAAGTAGGCATTTCAGTGGCCCGTTCTGCGGCCGCAGCACCTTTCTGCGGACCGTAGAATGGTCGCAAAGTGAGGCAGTTTTCTGGGGCATTTTTGATGTAGATTTCGCGGCTATTTCTGCGATCACATAACCGTTTTGCGGGCCACACTTTGGTCGCACAGTCATCCTTATACTTTTACGAAGGGAGGTTCGGACTTTTTGGATTGAATAGTGCCTGGTGATTTAAAGGAAAATGTTGGGCAGACGTAGGCATTTTTGTGCCCCGTTCTGCGGCCGCAGAACCACTCTACAGACCGCAGATTGGTCGCAGAGTGAGGCAGTTTTTTGGGGCGTTTTTGATGTCGATTTTGCGGCAATTTCTGCGATCGCATAACCATTTTGCAGGACGCGCTTTGGTCGCACACACATCCTTAGACTTTTTCGAAGGGAGGTTCAGACTTTTTGGATTGAATAGTGCCTGGTGATTTAAAGGAAAATGTTGGGTAGAAGTAGGCATTTCTGTGCCCCGCTCTGCGGCCGCAGAACCACTCTTCGGATCGCAGAATGGTCGTAGAGTGAGGCAGTTTTTCAGGGGCATTTTTTATGTCGATTTCACAGATATTTTTACGATCGCGTAACCGTTTCGCGGGCCGCACTCTGGTCGCATAGTCATCCTTAGACTTTTGCAAAGGGAGTTTCAGACTTTTTGGATTGAATAGTGCCTGGTGATTTAAAGGAAAATGTTGGGCAGAAGTAGGCATTTCAGTGGCCCGTTCTGCGGCCGCAGCACCTTTCTGCGGACCGTAGAATGGTCGCAAAGTGAGGCAGTTTTCTGGGGCATTTTTGATGTAGATTTCGCGGCTATTTCTGCGATCACATAACCGTTTTGCGGGCCACACTTTGGTCGCACAGTCATCGTTAGACTTTTACGAAGGGAGGTTCGGACTATTTGGATTGAATAGTGCCTGGTGATTTAAAGGAAAATGTTGGGCAGAAGTAGGCATTTTTGTGCCCCGTTCTGCGGCCGCAGAACCACTCTACAGACCGCAGATTGGTCGCGGAGTGAGGCAGTTTTTTGGGGCGTTTTTGTTGTCGATTTCGCGGCAATTTCTGCGATCGCATAACCATTTTGCGGGACGCGCTTTGGTCGCACACACATCCTTAGACTTTTTCGAAGGGAGGTTCAGACTTTTTGGATTGAATAGTGCCTGGTGATTTAAAGGAAAATGTTGGGCAGAAGTAGGCATTTCTGTGCCCCGTTCTGCGGCCGCAGAACCACTCTACAGACCGCAGATTGGTCGTGGAGTGAGGCAGTTTTTTGGGGCGTTTTTTGATGTCGATTTTGCGGCAATTTCTGCGGTCGCATAACCATTTTCGGGACGCGCTTTGGTCGCACACACATCCTTAGACTTTTTCGAAGGGAGGTTCAGACTTTTTGGATTGAATAGTGCCTGATGATTTAAAGGAAAATGTTGTGCAGAAGTAGGCATTTCTGTGCCCCGTTCTGCGGCCGCATAACCACTCTTCGGATCGCAGAATGGTCATAGAGTGAGGCAGTTTTTCAGGGGCATTTTTTATGTCGATTTCACAGATATTTTTACGATCGCGTAACCGTTTTGCGGGCCGCACTCTGGTCGCATAGTCATCCTTAGACTTTTGCAAAGGGAGTTTCAGACTTTTTGGATTGAATAGTGCCTGGTGATTTAAAGGAAAATGTTGGGCAGAAGTAGGCATTTCAGTGGCCCGTTCTGTGGCCGCAGCACCTCTCTACGGACCGTAGAATGGTCGCAAAGTGAGGCAGTTTTCTGGGGCATTTTTTATGTAGATTTCGCGGCTATTTCTGCGATCACATAACCGTTTTGCGGGCCACACATTGGTCGCACAGTCATCCTTAGACTTTTACGAAGGGAGGTTCGGACTTTTTGGATTGAACAGTGCCTGGTGATTTAAAGGAAAATGTTGCGCAGAAGTTGGCATTTTTCTGCCCCGTTCTGCGGCCGCAAAACCACTCTACAGACCGCAGATTGGTCGCAGAGTGAGGCAGTTTTTTGGGGCGTTTTTGATGTCGATTTCGCGGCAATTTCTGCGATCGCATAACCATTTTGCGGGACGCGCTTTGGTCGCACCCACATCCTTAGACTTTTTCGAAGGGAGGTTCAGACTTTTTGGATTGAATAGTGCCTGGTGATTTAAAGGAAAATGTTGGGCAGAAGTAGGCATTTCTGTGCCCCGTTCTGCGGCCGCAGAACCACTCTTCGGATCGCAGAATGGTCGTAGAGTGAAGCAGTTTTTCAGGGGCATTTTTTATGTCGATTTCACAGATATTTTTACGATCGCGTAACCGTTTCGCGGGCCGCACTCTGGTCGCATAGTCATCCTTAGACTTTTGCAAAGGGAGTTTCAGACTTTTTGGATTGAATAGTGCCTGGTGATTTAAAGGAAAATGTTGGGCAGAAGTAGGCATTTCAGTGGCCCGTTCTGCGGCCGCAGCACCTTTCTGCGGACCGTAGAATGGTCGCAAAGTGAGGCAGTTTTCTGGGGCATTTTTGATGTAGATTTCGCGGCTATTTCTGCGATCACATAACCGTTTTGCGGGCCACACTTTGGTCGCACAGTCATCCTTAGACTTTTACGAAGGGAGGTTCGGACTTTTTGGATTGAATAGTGCCTGGTGATTTAAAGGAAAATGTTGGGCAGAAGTAGGCATTTTTGTGCCCCGTTCTGCGGCCGCAGAACCACTCTACAGACCGCAGATTGGTCGCGGAGTGAGGCAGTTTTTTGGGGCATTTTTGATGTCGATTTCGCGGCAATTTCTGCGATCGCATAACCATTTTGCGGGACGCGCTTTGGTCGCACACACATCCTTAGACTTTTTCGAAGGGAGGTTCAGACTTTTTGGATTGAATAGTGCCTGGTGATTTAAAGGAAAATGTTGGGCAGAAGTAGGCATTTCTGTGCCCCGTTCTGCGGCCGCAGAACCACTCTACAGACCGCAGATTGGTCGCGGAGTGAGGCAGTTTTTTGGGGCGTTTTTTGATGTCGATTTTGCGGCAATTTCTGCGATCGCATTACCATTTTGCGGGACGCGCTTTGGTCGCACACACATCCTTAGACTTTTTCGAAGGGAGGTTCAGACTTTTTGGATTGAATTGTGCCTGGTGATTTAAAGGAAAATGTTGGGCAGAAGTAGGCATTTCTGTGCCTCGTTCTGCGGCCGCAGAACCACTCTTCGGATCGCAGAATGGTCGTAGAGTGAGGCAGTTTTTCAGGGGCATTTTTTATGTCGATTTCACGGATATTTTTACGATCGCGTAACCGTTTCGCGGGCCGCACTCTGGTCGCATAGTCATCCTTAGACTTTTGCAAAGGGAGTTTTAGACTTTTTGGATTGAATAGTGCCTGGTGATTTAAAGGAAAATGTTGGGCAGAAGTAGGCATTTCAGAGGCCCGTTCTGCGGCCGCCGAACCTCTCTGCGGACTGTAGAACGGTCGCAGAGTGAGGCAGTTTTCTGGGGCATTTTTTATGTCGATTTCGCGGCTATTTCTGCGATCGCATAACCATTTTGCGGGCCGCACTTTGGTCGCACAGTCATCCTTAGACTTTTACGAAGGGAGGTTCGGACTTTTTGGATTGAATAGTGCCTGGTGATTTAAAGGAAAATGTTGGGCAGAAGTAGGCATTTACGTGAACCGTTCTGCGGCCGCAGAACCTCTCCGTAGACTGCAGAATGGTCGTAGAGTGAGGCAGTTTTCTGGGGAGTTTTTGATTTCGATTTCGCGGCTATTTTTGCGATAGAATAACCGTTTCGCGGGCTGCACTTTGGTCGCACAATCATCCTTAGACTTTTGCGAAGTGAGGTTCGGACTTTTTGGATTAAATAGTGCCTAGTGATTTAAAGGAAAATGTTGGGCAGAAGTAGGCATTTCAGTGGCCTGTTTTGCTGCCGCAGAACCTCTCTACGGACCGCAGAATGGTCGCAAAGTGAGGCAGTTTTCTAGGGCGTTTTTTATGTCGATTTCGCGGCTATATCTGCGATCGCATAACCGTTTCGCAGGCCGCACTTTGGTCCCACAGTCATCCTTAGACTTTTGCGAAGGGAGGTTCGGACTTTTTGGATTGAATAGTGCCTGGTGATTTAAAGGAAAATGTTGGGCAGAAGTAGGCATTTCTGTGCCCCGTTTTGCGGCCGCAGAACCACTCTTCGGATCGCAGAATGGTCGTAGAATGAGGCATTTTTTCAGGGGCATTTTTTATGTCGATTTCACGGATATTTTTACGATCGCGTAACCGTTTCGCGGGCCGCACTCTGGTCGCATAGTCATCCTTAGACTTTTGCAAAGGGAGTTTTAGACTTTTTGGATTGAATAGTGCCTGGTGATTTAAAGGAAAATTTTGGGCAGAAGTAGGCATTTCAGTGGCCCGTTCTGCGGCCGCAGAACCTCTCTGCGGACCATAGAATGGTCGCAAAGTGAGGAAGTTTTCTGGGGCATTTTTGATGTAGATTTCGCGGTTATTTCTGCGATCGCATAACCGTTTTGCGGGCCACACTTTGGTCGCACAGTCATCCTTAGACTTTTACGAAGGGAGGTTCGGACTTTTTGGATTAAATAGTGCCTAGTGATTTAAAGGAAAATGTTGGGCAGAAGTAGGCATTTTTGTGCCCCGTTCTGCGGCCGCAGAACCACTCTACAGACCGCAGATTGGTCGCGGAGTGAGGCAGTTTTTTGGGGCGTTTTTGATTTCGATTTTGCGGCAATTTCTGCGATCGCATAACCATTTTGCGGGACGCGCTTTGGTCGCACACACATCCTTAGACTTTTTCGAAGGGAGGTTCAGACTTTTTGGATTGAATAGTGCCTGGTGATTTAAAGGAAAATGTTGGGCAGAAGTAGGCATTTCTGTGCCCCGTTCTGCGGCCGCAGAACCACTCTACAGACCGCAGATTGGTCGCGGAGTGAGGCAGTTTTTTGGGGCGTTTTTTGATGTCGATTTTGCGGCAATTTCTGCGATCGCATTACCATTTTGCGGGACGCGCTTTGGTCGCACACACATCCTTAGACTTTTTCGAAGGGAGGTTCAGACTTTTTGGATTGAATTGTGCCTGGTGATTTAAAGGAAAATGTTGGGCAGAAGTAGGCATTTCTGTGCCTCGTTCTGCGGCCGCAGAACCACTCTTCGGATCGCAGAATGGTCGTAGAGTGAGGCAGTTTTTCAGGGGCATTTTTTATGTTGATTTCACGGATATTTTTACGATCGCGTAACCGTTTCGCGGGCCGCACTCTGGTTGCATAGTCATCCTTAGACTTTTGCAAAGGGAGTTTTAGACTTTTTGGATTGAATAGTGCCTGGTGATTTAAAGGAAAATGTTGGGCAGAAGTAGGCATTTCAGTGGCCCGTTCTGCGGCCGCAGAACCTCTCTGCGGACTGTAGAATGGTCGCAAAGTGAGGCAGTTTTCTGGGGCATTTTTGATGTAGATTTCGCGGCTATTTCTGCGATCGCATAACCATTTTGCGGGCCGCACAGTCATCCTTAGACTTTTACGAAGGGAGGTTCGGACTTTTTGGATTGAATAGTGCCTGGTGATTTAAAGGAAAATGTTGGGCAGAAGTAGGCATTTACGTGAACCGTTCTGCGGCCGCAGAACCTCTCCGTAGACTGCAGAATGGTCGTAGAGTGAGGCAGTTTTCTGGGGAGTTTTTGATTTCGATTTCGCGGCTATTTTTGCGATAGAATAACCGTTTCGCGGGCTGCACTTTGGTCGCACAATCATCCTTAGACTTTTGCGAAGTGAGGTTCGGACTTTTTGGATTAAATAGTGCCTAGTGATTTAAAGGAAAATGTTGGGCAGAAGTAGGCATTTCAGTGGCCTGTTTTGCTGCCGCAGAACCTCTCTACGGACCGCAGAATGGTCGCAAAGTGAGGCAGTTTTCTAGGGCATTTTTTATGTCGATTTCGCGGCTATATCTGCGATCGCATAACCGTTTCGCAGGCCGCACTTTGGTCCCACAGTCATCCTTAGACTTTTGCGAAGGGAGGTTCGGACTTTTTGGATTGAATAGTGCCTGGTGATTTAAAGGAAAATGTTGGGCAGAAGTAGGCATTTCTGTGCCCCGTTTTGCGGCCGCAGAACCACTCTTCGGATCGCAGAATGGTCGTAGAATGAGGCATTTTTTCAGGGGCATTTTTTATGTCGATTTCACGGATATTTTTACGATCGCGTAACCGTTTCGCGGGCCGCACTCTGGTCGCATAGTCATCCTTAGACTTTTGCAAAGGGAGTTTTAGACTTTTTGGATTGAATAGTGCCTGGTGATTTAAAGGAAAATTTTGGGCAGAAGTAGGCATTTCAGTGGCCCGTTCTGCGGCCGCAGAACCTCTCTGCGGACCATAGAATGGTCGCAAAGTGAGGAAGTTTTCTGGGGCATTTTTGATGTAGATTTCGCGGTTATTTCTGCGATCGCATAACCGTTTTGCGGGCCACACTTTGGTCGCACAGTCATCCTTAGACTTTTAGAATGAAGGTTCGGACTTTTTGGATTGAATAGTGCCTTGGTGATTTAAAGGAAAATGTTGGGCAGAAGTAGGCATTTCTGTGCCCCGTTCTGCGGCCGCAGAACCTCTCTACGGACCGTAGAATGGTCGCAAAGTGAGGCAGTTTTCTGTGGCATTTTTGATGTCGATTTCGCGGCTATTTCTGCGATCGCATAACCGTTTTGCGGGCCACACTTTGGTCGCACAGTCATCCTTAGACTTTTACGAAGGGAGGTTCGGACTTTTTGGATTGAATAGTGCCTGGTGATTTAAAGGAAAATGTTGGGCAGAAGTAGGCATTTTTGTGCCCCGTTCTGCGGCCGCAGAACCACTCTACAGACCGCAGATTGGTCGCGGAGTGAGGCAGTTTTTTGGGGCATTTTTGATGCCGATTTCGCGGCAATTTCTGCGATCGCATAACCATTTTGCGGGACGCGCTTTGGTCGCACACACATCCTTAGACTTTTTCGAAGGGAGGTTCAGACTTTTTGGATTGAATAGTGCCTGGTGATTTAAAGGAAAATGTTGGGAAGAAGTAGGCATTTATGTGAACCATTCTGCGGCCGCAGAACCTCTCCGTGGACTGCAGAATGGTCGTAGAGTGAGGCAGTTTTCTGAGGAGTTTTTGATTTCGATTTCGCGGCTATTTTTGCGATAGAATAACCGTTTCGCGGGCTGCACTTTGGTCGCACAATCATCCTTAGACTTTTGTGAAGTGAGGTTCGGACTTTTTGGATTAAATAGTGCCTAGTGATTTAAAGGAAAATGTTGGGCAGAAGTAGGCATTTCAGTGGCCTGTTTTGCTGCCGCAGAACCTCTCTACGGACCGCAGAATGGTCGCAAAGTGAGTCAGTTTTCTAGGGCATTTTTTATGTCGATTTCGCGGCTATATCTACGATCGCATAACCGTTTCGCAGGCCGCACTTTGGTCCCACAGTCATCCTTAGACTTTTGCGAAGGGAGGTTCGGACTTTTTGGATTGAATAGTGCCTGGTGATTTAAAGGAAAATGTTGGGCAGAAGTAGGCATTTCTGTGCCCCGTTTTGCGGCCGCAGAACCACTCTTCGGATCGCAGAATGGTCGTAGAATGAGGAAGTTTTTCAGGGGCATTTTTTATGTCGATTTCACGGATATTTTTTCGATCGCGTAACCGTTTCGCGGGCCGCACTCTGGTCGCATAGTCATCCTTAGACTTTTGCAAAGGGAGTTTTAGACTTTTTTGATTGAATAGTGCCTGGTGATTTAAAGGAAAATGTTGGGTAGAAGTAGGCATTTCAGTGGCCCGTTCTGCGGCCGCAGAACCTCTCTGCGGACCGTAGAATGGTCGCAAAGTGAGGCAGTTTTCTGGGGCATTTTTGATGTAGATTTCGCGGCTATTTCTGCGATCGCATAACCATTTTGCGGGCCGCACTTTGGTCGAACAGTCATCCTTAGACTTTTACGAAGGGAGGTTCGGACTTTTTGGATTGAATAGTGCCTGGTGATTTAAAGGAAAATGTTGGGAAGAAGTAGGCATTTATGTGAACCATTCTGCGGCCGCAGAACCTCTCCGTGGACTGCAGAATGGTCGTAGAGTGAGGCAGTTTTCTGGGGAGTTTTTGATTTCGATTTCGCGGCTATTTTTGCGATAGAATAACCGTTTCGCGGGCTGCACTTTGGTCGCACAATCATCCTTAGACTTTTGTGAAGTGAGGTTCGGACTTTTTGGATTAAATAGTGCCTAGTGATTTAAAGGAAAATGTTGGGCAGAAGTAGGCATTTCAGTGGCCTGTTTTGCTGCCGCAGAACCTCTCTACGGACCGCAGAATGGTCGCAAAGTGAGTCAGTTTTCTAGGGCATTTTTTATGTCGATTTCGCGGCTATATCTACGATCGCATAACCGTTTCGCAGGCCGCACTTTGGTCCCACAGTCATCCTTAGACTTTTGCGAAGGGAGGTTCGGACTTTTTGGATTGAATAGTGCCTGGTGATTTAAAGGAAAATGTTGGGCAGAAGTAGGCATTTCTGTGCCCCGTTTTGCGGCCGCAGAACCACTCTTCGGATCGCAGAATGGTCGTAGAATGAGGAAGTTTTTCAGGGGCATTTTTTATGTCGATTTCACGGATATTTTTTCGATCGCGTAACCGTTTCGCGGGCCGCACTCTGGTCGCATAGTCATCCTTAGACTTTTGCAAAGGGAGTTTTAGACTTTTTTGATTGAATAGTGCCTGGTGATTTAAAGGAAAATGTTGGGTAGAAGTAGGCATTTCAGTGGCCCGTTCTGCGGCCGCAGAACCTCTCTGCGGACCGTAGAATGGTCGCAAAGTGAGGCAGTTTTCTGGGGCATTTTTGATGTAGATTTCGCGGCTATTTCTGCGATCGCATAACCATTTTGCGGGCCGCACTTTGGTCGAACAGTCATCCTTAGACTTTTACGAAGGGAGGTTCGGACTTTTTGGATTGAATAGTGCCTGGTGATTTAAAGGAAAATGTTGGGAAGAAGTAGGCATTTATGTGAACCATTCTGCGGCCGCAGAACCTCTCCGTGGACTGCAGAATGGTCGTAGAGTGAGGCAGTTTTCTGGGGAGTTTTTGATTTCGATTTCGCGGCTATTTTTGCGATAGAATAACCGTTTCGCGGGCTTCACTTTGGTCGCACAATCATCCTTAGACTTTTGTGAAGTGAGGTTCGGACTTTTTGGATTAAATAGTGCCTAGTGATTTAAAGGAAAATGTTGGGCAGAAGTAGGCATTTCAGTGGCCTGTTTTGCTGCCGCAGAACCTCTCTACGGACCGCAGAATGGTCGCAAAGTGAGTCAGTTTTCTAGGGCATTTTTTATGTCGATTTCGCGGCTATATCTACGATCGCATAACCGTTTCGCAGGCCGCACTTTGGTCCCACAGTCATCCTTAGACTTTTGCGAAGGGAGGTTCGGACTTTTTGGATTGAATAGTGCCTGGTGATTTAAAGGAAAATGTTGGGCAGAAGTAGGCATTTCTGTGCCCCGTTTTGCGGCCGCAGAACCACTCTTCGGATCGCAGAATGGTCGTAGAATGAGGAAGTTTTTCAGGGGCATTTTTTATGTCGATTTCACGGATATTTTTACGATCGCGTAACCGTTTCGCGGGCCGCACTCTGGTCGCATAGTCATCCTTAGACTTTTGCAAAGGGAGTTTTAGACTTTTTTGATTGAATAGTGCCTGGTGATTTAAAGGAAAATGTTGGGTAGAAGTAGGCATTTCAGTGGCCCGTTCTGCGGCCGCAGAACCTCTCTGCGGACCGTAGAATGGTCGCAAAGTGAGGCAGTTTTCTGGGGCATTTTTGATGTAGATTTCGCGGCTATTTCTGCGATCGCATAACCATTTTGCGGGCCGCACTTTGGTCGAACAGTCATCCTTAGACTTTTACGAAGGGAGGTTCGGACTTTTTGGATTGAATAGTGCCAGGTGATTTAAAGGAAAATGTTGGGCAGAAGTCGGCATTTCAGTGGCCCGTTCTGCGGCCGCAGAACCTCTCTGCGGACCGTAGAATGGTCGCAAAGTGAGGCAGTTTTCTGGGGCATTTTTGATGTAGATTTTGCGACTATTTCTGCTATCGCATAACCGTTTTGCGGGCCACACTTTGGTCGCACAGTCATCCTTAGACTTTTACGAAGGGGGGTTCGGACTTTTTGGATTAAATAGTGCCCGGTGATTTAAAGGAAAATGTTGGGCAGAAGTAGGCATTTTTGTGCCCCGTTCTGCGGCCGCAGAACCACTCTACAGACCGCAGATTGGTCGCGGAGTGAGGCAGTTTTTTGAGGCATTTTTGATGTCGATTTCGCGGCAATTTTTGCGATCGCATAACCATTTTGCGGGACGCGCTTTGGTCGCACACACATCCTTAGACTTTTTCGAAGGGAGGTTCAGACTTTTTGGATTGAATAGTGCCTGGTGATTTAAAGGAAAATGTTGGGCAGAAGTAGGCATTTATGTGAACCGTTCTGCGGCCGCAGAACCTCTCCGTGGACTGCAGAATGGTCGTAGAGTGAGGCAGTTTTCTGGGGAGTTTTTGATTTCGATTTCGCGGCTATTTTTGCGATAGAATAACCGTTTCGCGGGCTGCACTTTGGTCGCACAATCATCCTTAGACTTTTGCGAAGTGAGGTTCGGACTTTTTGGATTAAATAGTGCCTAGTGATTTAAAGGAAAATGTTGGGCAGAAGCAGGAATTTCAGTGGCCTGTTTTGCTGCCGCAGAACCTCTCTACGGACCGCAGAATGGTCGCAAAATGAGGCAGTTTTTAGGGCGTTTTTTATGTCGATTTTGCGGCTATATCTGCGATCGCATAACCGTTTCGCAGGCCGCACTTTGGTCCCACAGTCATCCTTAGACTTTTGCGAAGGGAGGTTCGGACTTTTTGGATTGAATAGTGCCTGGTGATTTAAAGGAAAATGTTGGGCAGAAGTAGGCATTTCTGTGCCCCGTTTTGCGGCCGCAGAACCACTCTTCGGATCGCAGAATGGTCGTAGAGTGAGGCAGTTTTTCAGGGGCATTTTTTATGTCGATTTCACGGATATTTTTACGATCGCGTAACCATTTTGCGGGCCGCACTCTGGTCGCATAGTCATCCTTAGACTTTTGCAAAGGGAGTTTTAGACTTTTTGGATTGAATAGTGCCTGGTGATTTAAAGGAAAATGTTGGGCAGAAGTAGGCATTTCAGTGGCCCGTTCTGCGGCCGCAGAACCTCTCTGCGGACCGTAGAATGGTCGCAAAGTGAGGCAGTTTTCTGGGGCATTTTTGATGTAGATTTCGCGGCTATTTCTGCGATCGCATAACCGTTTTGCGGGCCGCACTTTGGTCGCATAGTCATCCTTAGACTTTTACGAAGGGAGGTTCGGACTTTTTGGATTGAATAGTGCCTGGTGATTTAAAGGAAAATGTTGGGCAGAAGTAGGCATTTCAGTGGCCCAATCTGCGGCCGCAGAACCTCTCTGCGGACCGTAGAATGGTCGCAAAGTGAGGCAGTTTTCTGGGGCATTTTTTATGTAGATTTCGCGGCTATTTCTGCGATCGCATAACCGTTTTGCGGGCCACACTTTGGTCGCACAGTCATCCTTAGACTTTTACGAAAGGAGGTTCGGACTTTTTGGATTGAATAGTGCCTGGTGATTTAAAGGAAAATGTTGGGCAGAAGTAGGCATTTTTGTGCCCTGTTCTACGGCCGCATAACCACTCTACAGACCGCAGATTGGTCGCGGAGTGAGGCAGTTTTTTCGGGCATTTTTTATGTCAATTTCGCGGCAATTTCTGCGATCGCATAACCATTTTGCGGGACGCGCTTTGGTCGCACACACATCCTTAGACTTTTTCGAAGGGAGGTTCAGACTTTTTGGATTGAATAGTGCCTGGTGATTTAAAGGAAAATGTTGGGCAGAAGTAGGCATTTCAGTGGCCCGTTCTGCGGCCGCAGAACCTCTCTGCGGACCGTAGAATGGTCGCAAAGTGAGGCAGTTTTCTGGGGCATTTTTGATGTAGATTTCGCGGCTATTTCTGCGATCGCATAACCGTTTTGCGGGCCACACTTTGGTCGCACAGTCATCCTTAGACTTTTACGAAGGGAGGTTCGGACTTTTTGGATTGAATAGTGCCTGGTGATTTAAAGGAAAATGTTGGGCAGAAGTAGGCATTTTTGTGCCCCGTTCTGCGGCCGCAGAACCACTCTACAGACCGCAGATTGGTCGCGGAGTGAGGCAGTTTTTTGGGGCATTTTTGATGTCGATTTCGCGGCAATTTCTGCGATCGCATAACCATTTTGCGGGACGCGCTTTGGTCGCACACACATCCTTAGACTTTTTCGAAGGGAGGTTCGGACTTTTTGGATTGAATAGTGCCTGGTGATTTAAAAGAAAATGTTGGGCAGAAGTAGGCATTTATGTGAACCGTTCTGCGGCCGCAGAACCTCTCCGTGGACTGCAGAATGGTCGTAGAGTGAGGCAGTTTTCTGGGGAGTTTTTGATGTCGATTTCGCGGCTATTTTTGCGATAGAATAACCGTTTCGCGGGCTGCACTTTGGTCGCACAATCATCCTTAGACTTTTGCGAAGTGAGGTTCGGACTTTTTGATTAAATAGTGCCTGGTGATTTAAAGGGAAATGTTGGGCAGAAGTAGGCATTTCTGTGCCCCGTTCTGCGGCCGCAGAACCACTCTACGGACCGCAGATTGGTCGCGGAGTGAGGCAGTTTTCTGGGGCTTTTTTGATGTCAATTTCGCGGTCAATTTCTGCGATCGCATAACAGTTTCGCTGGCCGCACTTTGGTCGCACAGTCATCCTTAGACATTTACGAAGGAAAGTTCGGACTTTTTGGATTGAATAGTGCCTGGTGATTTAAAGGAAAATGTTGGGCAGAAGTAGGCATTTCTGTGCCACGTTCTGCGGCCGCAGAACCACTCTACGGACCGTAGAACTGTCGCAGAGTGAGGCAGTTTTCTGGGGCATTTTTGATGTCGATTTCGCGGCTATTTCTGCGATCGCATAACCGTTTCGCGGGACGCACTTTGGTCGCATAGTCATCCTTAGACTTTTATGAAGGGAGGTTCGGACTTTTTGGACTGAATAGTGCCGGTGCTTTAAAGGAAAATGTTGGGCAGAAGTAGGCATTTTTGAGCCCCGTTCTGCGGACCGCAGAATGGTCGCAAAGTGAGGTAGTTTTCTAGGGCATTTTTGATGTCGATTTCGCGGCTATTTCTGCGATCGCATAACCATTTTGCTGGTCGCACTTTGGTCGCACAGTCATCCTTAGACTTTTACGAAGGGAGGTTCGTACTTTTGGGATTGAATAGTGCCTAGTGATTTAAAGGAAAAATGTTGGGCAGAAGTAGGCATTTCTGTGCCCCGTTCTGCGGCCGCAGAACCTCTCTGTGGATCGCAGAATGGTCGCAGAGTGAGGCAATTTTCTAGGGCATTTTTGATGTCGATTCCGCGGCTATTTTTGCGATCGCGTAACCGTTTTGCGAGCCGAACTTTGGTCGCATAGTCATCCTTAGACTTTTGCAAAGGAAGTTTTAGACTTTTTGGGTTGAAGAGTGCCTGGTGATTTAAAGGAAAATGTTGGGTTGAAGTAGGCATTTCAGTGGCCTGTTCTGCGGCCGCAGAACCTCTCTGCGGACCGTAGAATGGTCGCTGAGTGAGGCAATTTTTTGGGGCGTTTTTGATGTCGATTTCGCGGTTATTTCTGCTATCGCATAACCGTTTCGCTGGCCGCACTTTGGTCGCACAGTCATCCTTAGACTTTTACGAAGGGAGGTTCGGACTTTTTGGATTGAATAGTGCCTGGTGATTTAAAGGAAAATGTTGGGCAGAAGTAGGCATTTCTGTGCCCCGTTCTACGGCCGCAGAACCACTCTACGGACCGCAGAATGGTCGCAGAGTGAGGCAGTTTTCTGGGGCATTTTTGGTGTCGATTTCACTGCTATTTCAGCGATCGCATAACCGTTTCGCGGGCCGCACTTTGGTCGCATAGTCATCCTTAGACTTTTATGAAGGGAGGTTCGGACTTTTAGGATTGAATAGTGCCTGGTGATTTAAAGGAAAAAGTTGGGCAGAAGTATGCATTTCTGTGCCCCGTTCTACGGCCGCAGAACCACTCTACAGACCGCAGATTGGTCGCGGAGTAAGGCAGTTTTATGGGGCTTTTTTGATGTCGATTTCGCGGTCAATTTCTTCGATCGCATAACCGTTTTGCTGGCCGCACATTGGTCATACAATCATCCTTAGACTTTTACGAAGGGAGGTTCGGACTTTTTGGATTGAATAGTGCCTGGTGATTTAAAGGAAAATGTTGGGCCGAAGTAGGCATTTCTGTGCCCCGTTCTGCGGCCGCAGAACCACTCTACGGACCGCAGAATGGCCACAGAGTGAGGCAATTTTCTGGGGCATTTTTGATGTCGATATCGCGACTATTTCTGTGATCGCATAACCGTTTCGCTGGCCGCACTTTGGTCGCACAGTCATCCTTAGACTTTTACGAAGGAAGGTTCGGACTTTTTGGATTGAATAGTGCTTGGTGATTTAAAGGAAAATGTTGGGCAGAAGTAGGCATTTCAGTGGCCCGTTCTGCGGCCGCAGAACCTCTCTGCGGAGCATAGAATGGTCGCAAAGTAAGGAAGTTTTCTGGGGCATTTTTGATGTCGATTTCGCGGCTATTTCTGCGATCGCATAACCGTTTCGCGGGCCGCACTTTGGTCGCACAGTCATCCTTAGACTTTTACGAAGGGAGGTTCAGACTTTTTGGATTGAATAGTTCCTGGTGATTTAAAGGAAAATGTTGGGCAGAAGTAGGCATTTCTGTGCCCCGTTCTGCGGCCGCAGAACCACTCTACGGACCGCAGAACGGTCGCAGAGTGAGGCAGTTTTCTGGGGCATTTTTGATGTCGATTTCGCGGCTATTTCTGCGATCGCATAACCGTTTCGTTGGCCGCACTTTTGTCGCACAGTCATCCTTAGACATTTACGAAGGAAGGTTCGGACTTTTTAGATAGAATAGTGCCTGGTGATTTAAAGGAAAATGTTGGGCAGAAGTAGGCATTTTTGTGCCCCGTTCTGCGGCCGCAGAACCACTCTACGGACCGCAGATTGGTCGCGGAGTGAAGCTATTTTCTAGAGATTTTTTGATGTCGATTTCGCGGTCTATTTCTGCGATCGCATAACCATTTTGCTGGCCGCACTTTTGTCGCACAGTCATCCTTAGACTTTTACGAAGGAAGGTTCGGACTTTTTGGATTGAATAGTGCCTGGTGATTTAAAGAAAAATGTTGGGCAGAAGTAGGCACTTCAGTGGCCCGTTCTGCGGCCGCAGAACATCTCTACGGACCGTAGAATAGTCGCAAAGTGAGGTAGTTTTCTGGGGCGTTTTTGATGTCGATTTCGCGGCTATTTCTGCGATCGCATAACCGTTTCGCGGGCCGCACTTTGGTCGCATAGTCATCCTTAGACTTTTATGAAGCGAGGTTCGGACTTTTTAGATTGAATAGTGCCTGGTGATTTAAAGGAAAATTGTTGGGCAGAAGTAGGCATTTCTGTGCCTCGTTCTGCGGCCGCAGAACCACTCTTCGGATCGCAGAATGGTCGTAGAGTGAGGCAGTTTTTCAGGGGCATTTTTTATGTTGATTTCACGGATATTTTTACGATCGCGTAACCGTTTCGCGGGCCGCACTCTGGTCGCATAGTCATCCTTAGACTTTTGCAAAGGGAGTTTTAGACTTTTTGGATTGAATAGTGCCTGGTGATTTAAAGGAAAATGTTGGGCAGAAGTAGGCATTTCAGTGGCCCGTTCTGCGGCCGCAGAACCTCTCTGCGGACTGTAGAATGGTCGCAAAGTGAGGCAGTTTTCTGGGGCATTTTTGATGTAGATTTCGCGGCTATTTCTGCGATCGCATAACCATTTTGCGGGCTGCACTTTGGTCGCACAGTCATCCTTAGACTTTTACGAAGGGAGGTTCGGACTTTTTGGATTGAATAGTGCCTGGTGATTTAAAGGAAAATGTTGGGCAGAAGTAGGCATTTCAGTGGCCCATTCTGCGGACCGTAGAATGGTCGCAGAGTGAGGCAGTTTTCTGGGGCATTTTTAATGTCGATTTCGCGGCTATTTGTGCGATCGCATAACCGTTTCGCGGGCCGCACTTTGGTGGCACAGTCATCCTTAGACTTTTACGAAGGAAGGTTCGGACTTTTTGGATTGAATAATTGTTACAAACCAAATTCGCATACCATAGATCACGTCGTAAGTTAGTCGATGTAAATCCAAGAAGAGATTATCTTTGAGATGATAAGAAGTTAATCCTATTGGTCTTAAACGATACAAGGGTGTATAAGAGTGGTTAACAAATATTAGAAGTTAAACGAATCAAGGATGTTGTAACCCGTATTTTTGGATAACACTAGAGGTGATTAACTGTCCCAAGAGGTCTTGTTTTAATGTATTTGAATCATATAATATCCGCATCATAAGTCTTGAAGTCAAGCGAGTTATGAAATAAAAGTCGATAAAAGTTGTCGCAACTTAGGTTTATAATTTTACTTAAACTTTAGGTCAAATGTTACTGGATTTTTTTCTCCCAATGTGCTTGGAATTATGGGGTGATCTACCTATCAAATTGAATATCTATGAGTGTAGTTTCCAACGCATTAAACCGTTCGTTGATACGATCTCGGAATAGAGAGATATTCGCATTTTCGCGAGAGTGCGCCAAGCTGCTCTCTATGGGGCCCACAAAGGCGGTTTAAGACATATGGACATACATAAGATACCTCAACCCCGTTTTAAGTCATTATTTTTCAGTATATTCAGACCTTATAACCCTAAAAACAGTCTCTCAAGGTTCTCTCATGATCCAAGACCCAAACAAAGGGCAAACAACACAAATCAAATATCGGGAATCCCGTGGCGCTAGTAAGTTTCTTGTTCTTCTTGTTGTTGCTGATTTTTGTGTTGTTCCAGCTCGTGTGGGAGGTTGTTTTAAGTGTTTTATGTCCTGTAAATACACCTTTAAGTTTTTAATATCAACCCTAGGTAATTTCAAGTCTTCTAAAGTAATTCTAGTGCCGAAAAACCCGAATTAATTGCTAGTTTCGCTTCCTTGTTCTTGTGGCAGAATTGAAGGGATATTTCGTGGAAAATTAAGGTCAAATTGGAGTTGTTCTTTCTGTTTAAAGGTAAGGAACCTCTTACTCTATATATATTTAAGATTATCCAAGTTGCAGCTAAGTCGTTGAAGCTAGAACTTGTGAAATATATATCGAAAAGCTTGGTAGTAATGTTGTTGGTTGGTGGACTATTTTGGAGGCTCAATATGATTATTAATGATGTTGTTTGGGCTGTTTGGTGATTGTATTGACTTGTGGGAAGTCATATAAATAGGGGAGGTGCTGTCCGTTTCATCGTAAAATAGGATGTGGTCGATACATAATAGTTACGACGCTTAAACGATAATGATAGTGTCATTTGTCTTATTGTAGACTAAGGAGTCGTGATATTTGCATAGCTTGAGGTTGGGCAGTATATACAAGGTATGTGAGGCTATCCCCTTCATTCTTTTGCACGACTCCGATTGTACATAATGGAATGAACGAGCTCCCAAAGATACTCTACTCTTAGAAGCTAGCAGTACTTACATTGCTGCCCTTCTTACGAAACGATTGATATTGATGTTACTTCTCTTATTCTTATATTATCAATGTTGTTGGTAGTTCCTGATTCTTATAAGATTCTTGATGAAGAGTTAATCCTAATAATGTGTACGAAGGATACCAACCTTATGTCACTCCGAAAGGTTCAAAATATGATTCCAATGAGTCCAGCATGCATCATATATATGTATCTATTTTACTCTACCGAGCCGCGCTATAGTCGGCCGGGTACGGCACCTATTGTGCAACCACTGATCAGTTGGGTTTTACCGAGCTCCACGTGGCCGGGTACGATTCTACCGAGCCCTATGATGGCCGGGTACGTTTTACCGAGCCTATTATGGCCGGGTACGATATGATGATGGTGATGCCCACAAAGGCGTATGTTTTAAAAGTTTATGTATATATATATATATGTATCATGTATTTCATGTCAGTAGCCCTCAGAGGTACCCAGATGTCACAGGTTGTATATTCTCTATCCATGTTTACATTACTGTTCTTACTTATGCTTTCTTGCCTCACATACTCAGTACTTTATTCGTACTGACGTCCTTTTTATTTGTGGACGCTGCATGTCGTGCTGCAGGTCCTGATAGACAGGTAGACGTAGCTCCCCCACCACAGTAGGCTGTCCAGTTCAGCGGTTATTGGCGAGATCCCTTCTCCGGACTTGCCGTGGTCTTGGTATGCATTTTTGTTATAGACCTTATGGGTATGTCGGGGCCCTGTTCCGGCAATGTTGTAGCACTTATGTTCTTTTAGAGGCTCATAGATAGGTGTCGACTTATGTATGGTTTAGAATGCCTTTTCAGCTGATTTTTGTTGTATAGTCTTTCATGGCATCATGATAGCTCGTACCTTATATATAGTTTCTTGATAGTCTTGTCGTCCCATGTTATGTATGTTCATGACATTATCTTTCATTGTTGGATGTTCATGATCCATGTCTACTATTTATATTGATCTTGTCGACCCTTAAAGATAATAAGGAAGGTTAGATAAAATGTACGTTGGTGCTCGGCAAGTATGGTCCGGGTGCTAGTCATGACCCTCCAGTTGGGTCGTGACAAACTTGGTATCAGAGCAAGTCTGTCCTAGGGGTTGTCTATGAGCCGTGTCTAGTAGAGTTTTGATTATGGATGTGTAGCGCGCCACATTTATAATCTGGAGGCTACGTGACATCTAGGGTTGTTACCTTCTTCCTGAATCTAGATCGTGCGTAGAGTTGAGTAGTAAGTGTTCATATCTAATATTCACCTTGTTTTCTTTCAGCGATGCCTTCGACTAGGAAGCAAGCGATTAGTAAACGGCTTGATACAGCTGTGGGAGAGGGTAACATTCAGGTGCCTCCAGCCAGAGCAGGCCAAAGTGAGGCTCAGAGTGAGATGCCATCTCATACCTCTCTGTCTCCTCCCGAGGATATTAGGAGGCACCCAGTACATCCAGTTCCTCCGTCTGACACTACAGACCATGATATGCGCAGTGCGGTGCAATTGTTGACTAGCTTGGTAGCTGCTCAGGCTCAGAGGCAGAATACCGGTGCTGCTGATAAACCGGTTAGTGCGAGAGTTCGTGATTTTATTAATCTAGACCCTCCAGTGTTTACCGGATCAGACCCCAAGGAGGACCCACAAATATTTATTGATCAGATTCATCGTACATTGCGGGTTATGCATGCTAGTGATACGGAGGCAGTAGAGTTGGCTTCTTATCGGTTACGGGATTTAGCGGTTTTCTGGTATGATAGTTGGGAGAGATCTAGGGGTCCGAACGCTCCTCCAGCCGTGTGGAAGGAATTTTCTGAGGCCTTTCTTCGTCACTACTTGCCAGTTGAGATACGACGAGCTAGAGCTGATAAGTTCTTGAACCTTCGACAGGGTAATATGAGTGTACGAGAGTATAGTATACAGTTTGATTCTTTAGCAAGGTATGCTCCCCATATGGTGTCAGAGATGAGTGATAGGGTGCATCTGTTCGTGAACGGGTTGGGACCACATCTGATAAATGAGTGCACAACAGCCTCCTTGGTAGAGGGCATGGATATTTCCCGTATTCAGGCTTATGCCCAGACCCTAGAGGATCGTAAGCGCCAGCAAAGGGCAGATAGGGAGCAGGATAGGGGCCAGCATAAGAGGGCAAGATTTGCAGGGTATTCTGATGAGTTCAGAGGCAGTATTAGGCCCCAATCTTTGAGCAGTTCGGCGCCACCTGTAGCTAGTGCTCCTCCACAGTTTCAGAGGCCTCGGTATGATCGATTTACCTATTCTGGTTCAGGTCAGAGTTCGAGGGCATCAGGCTCACAATTTCATAGAGATACTAGTCAGACGAGACCCCCAACACCTCATTGTGATCAGTGCGGCAAGGCCCACTTTGGACTGTGCCGTCGAGGTTCCGATGCATGCTATTCTTGCGGACAGCGTGGCCATATGATGCGGGATTGTCCTAACAGAGGAGGTGGTGGTATGGCTCAATCGACTGGATCTGTGTCTGGTTCTTCCTCATCAGTTCGACCTCCAGCACAAGGTTTTCAATAGTCGACAGGTCGTGGTAGAGGTAGAGGTTCAGTGCTGAGTTCGAGTGGTGCTCAAAATCGAACCTATGCTCTAATAGGTCGACAAGATCTCGAGTCATCTCCGGATGTTGTTACAGGTATATTGTCTGTGTTTTCTTATGATGTATATGTGCTAATTGATCCAGGATCTACCTTATCATATGTTACACCCTTTGTGGCTAATAAGTTTGGCATTGAACCTGAATTGTTAAGTAAACCACTTGCGGTATCCACTCCGATAGGAGATTCTGTGATTGCTAGAAGGGTTTATAAAGGTTGCACTGTGATGATTTGTAGCCGTCAAACCTCGGCAAATTTATTTGAGTTAGAAATGGTTGATTTTGATGTGATAATGGGAATGGACTGGTTGGCCTTATGCTATGCAAATGTTGACTGTCGTACGAAGATGGTTAGGTTTCAGTTTCCTTGTGAACCCGCCATTGAATGGAAGGGGAACATTGCTACGCCGAAAGGTAGGTTTATTTCCTATCTTAAGGCAAGGAAGATGATCTCAAAAGGTTACATTTATCATCTTGTTCGCGTTAGGGATGCGGAGGCGAAGCCGCCTACTCTACAATTAATCCCCGTGGTCAATGAATTTCCAGATGTTTTCCCAGATGAACTCCCAGGCCTTCCTCCTGAAAGGGAGATTGAGTTTAGCATTGATGCATTGCCTGACACTCAACCGATCTCTATCCCTCCATACAGGATGGCCCCGGCAGAGTTGCGAGAGTTGAAGGCACAGTTGAAGGACTTGCTGGATAAGGGTTTCATTAGGCCTAGCACTTCACCTTGGGGTGCGCCAGTCTTGTTCGTGCGGAAGAAAGATGGGTCGTTAAGGATGTGTATCGATTATCGACAGTTGACTAAGTTTACAATAAAGAACAAGTATCCACTTCCAAGAATTGATGACCTGTTTGACCAACTCCAGGGTGCCAAGTATTTCTTCAAGATTGACTTGCGTTCAGGGTATCATCAGGTGAGGGTTAAGGAGAAGGATATTCCAAAGACGGCCTTCCGGACAAGATATGGGCATTTTGAGTTCTTGGTGATGTCGTTCGGGCTAACAAATGCCCCAGCAGCTTTTATGGATCTCATGAATAGTGTATTCAGGCCCTATCTTGATGTGTTCGTGATCGTATTCATTGATGACATTCTGGTGTATTCTCGTTCGGAGGCGGAACATGCGGGCCACTTGCGGATAGTATTACAGACCCTTCAGGATCATAAGTTATATGCTAAGCTCTCTAAATGTGAATTCTGGCTGAACTCAGTAGCATTCCTTGGCCATGTGATATCTGATGAGGGTATTAGTGTCGACACTCAGAAGATCGATGCAGTGAAGAATTGGCCGAGACCTACAACACCGTTAGAAGTCCGCAGCTTCCTGGGGCTAGCAGGATATTATAGGCGGTTTGTAGAAGGGTTTTCCTCTATATCAGCACCATTGACTAAGTTAACACAGAAAGCTACCAAGTTCCAGTGGTCTGATGCTTGTGAACATAGTTTTCAGGAGCTAAAGAATCGATTGACATCCGCGCCAGTGCTCACTCTCCCAGAAGGAACAGAAGGTTATGTGGTATATTGTGATGCCTCAGGTATAGGTTTGGGGTGCGTATTGATGCAACATGGGAAGGTGATTGCTTATGCATCAAGACAATTGAAGAAGCATGAAAAGAATTACCCGAACTCATGATTTGGAATTGGCTGCAGTAATTTATGCTTTGAAGATATGGCGGCACTACTTATACGGCGTCCATGTTGACATCTACACAGATCACAAGAGTTTACAATACATCTTCAAGCAGAAGGAGTTGAATTTGAGGCAGCGTAGGTGGCTTGAATTACTGAAAGACTACGATGTCGAGATATTGTACCATCCCGGTAAAGCTAATGTTGTGGCAGACGCTCTCAGCCGTAAGTCAATGGGAAGCTTAATACATATTGAGGCAGGTAGACAAGGGTTGACCAAAGAGCTTCACCAGCTGGCCAATATGAGAATCAGATTGTTGGACTCTGATGACGGAGGTGTTACTGTACAGAATACAGCAGAATCATCTTTGGTAGCCGAGGTAAAAGCACGGCAATATGAAGATCCTACCTTAGTAAGATTGAGAGAGGGAATTCAGCAGTGTAAGATTACAGCTTTCAAGATCGGAGGAGATGGGACACTGAGATACCAGGGCCGATTATGTGTACCTAGTGTGGCAGGGTTGCGAGAGAAGATTATGATTGAGATTCACCAGTCCCGATATTCTATCCATCCTGGCTCGACAAAGATGTATCATGATGTTAAGGAGCAGTATTGGTGGGATAACATGAAGAAGTCTATTGCAGAATTTGTAGCCCAGTGTCCTAATTGTCAACAAGTAAAGATCGAGCATCAGAAACCTAGTGGATTGATTCAGAATATAGAGATTCCGACCTGGAAATGGGAGGTGATTAATATGGACTTCATTATTGGATTACCTCGCTCTTATCATAAGTTTGACTCCATCTGGGTGATAGTTAATCGACTTACAAAATCTGCCCATTTTCTACCAGTTAAGACAACTTACACGGCTGAAGATTATGCGAAGTTGTATATCAAGGAGATTGTTAGGCTTCATGGTGTGCCGGTATCTATTATATCAGACCGAGGAGCTCAATTTACGGCTAACTTTTGGAGGTCTTTTCAGAAGGGTTTAGGCACACAAGTAAATCTCAGCACTGCATTCCATCCGCAGACTGACGGACAGGCTGAACGTACCATCCAGACGCTTGAAGATATGCTACGAGCATGTGTTCTAGATTTCAAGGGAAATTGGGATGACCATCTGGCACTTATAGAATTTGCCTACAATAATAGCTACCATTCCAGTATTAAAATGGCCCCGTATGAGGCACTGTACGGGAGGAGATGTAGATCACCAGTTGGATGGTTTGAAGTCGGTGAGACAGAATTATATGGGCCAGATTTGATTCACCAAGCCATTGAGAAGGTGAAAATGATACAAGAGCGACTGAGGACGGCACAAAGCAGGCAAAAGTCTTATTCCGACGTCCGACGTCGTGAACTGGAATTTGAGGTTGGTGATCGGGTTTTCCTGAAGATCTCGCCGATGAAGGGTGTTATGCGTTTTGGGAAGAAGGGTAAGTTGAGTTCGCGGTATATTGGGCCGTACAAAATTCTTCGACGAATTGGACAGGTTGCTTACGAGTTAGAATTGCCATCTGAATTGGAATTTGTCCACCCGGTATTCCATGTATCTATGTTGAGGAAATGTATTGGAGACCCTTCTCGGGTCGTCCCTATCAAAGATGTACAAGTTACAAAGGATCTATCATATGATGAAGTGCCAGTGGCTATATTAGATCGACAAGTCCGCAAGCTGAGAACAAAGGATGTAGCTTCCGTGAAAGTATTATGGAGGAACAAGAATATAGAAGAAATGACATGGGAAGCAGAAGAGGAGATGAAGTCTAAATACCCTTAACTATTCCAGAGTGAAGATAACGAGGATGCCGGGGGAAAGAAGGACGCATTATAAGGTGAAACGGCTCTATGAGGTAAGCAATAGCTTGTGAATACTCTTTTTTTTAATACAAAATGGTGATATGCAGATAATGTACATATCCATAATGCTTTGTATAGTCTTGTAAGGCCATAGGTTGGGTTTAACTGCTTGCAAGTTTGGCTAGTGTCCATTTTATGGGGGAAACTCAGCCGGAAATCTCCGTCGGAATCCACGATGAGTTAGACACCCCATAAACCCTTACATTCGAGGACGAATGTTCCTAAGGGGGAGAGGGTGTTACAAACCAAATTCGCATACCATAGATCACGTCGTAAGTTAGTCGATGTAAATCCAAGAAGAGATTATCTTTGAGATGATAAGAAGTTAATCCTATTGGTCTTAAACGATACAAGGGTGTATAAGAGTGGTTAACAAATATTAGAAGTTAAACGAATCAAGGATGTTGTAACCCGTATTTTCGGATAACACTAGAGGTGATTAACTGTCCCAAGAGGTCTTGTTTTAATGTATTTGAATCATATAATATCCGCATCATAAGTCTTGAAGTCAAGCGCGTTATGAAATAAAAGTCGATAAAAGTTGTCGCAACTTAGGTTTATAATTTTACTTAAACTTTAGGTCAAATGTTACTGTATTTTTCTCCCAATGTGCTTGGAATTATGGGGTGATCAACCTATAAAATTGAAGATCTATGAGTCTAGTTTCCAACGCATTAAACCGTTCGTTGATACGATCTCGGAATAGAGAGATATTCGCGTTTTCGCGAGAGTGCGCCAAGCTGCTCTCTATGGGGCCCACAAAGGCGGTTTAAGACATATGGACATACATAAGATACCTCAACCCCGTTTTAAGTCATTATTTTTCAGTATATTCAGACCTTATAACCCTAAAAACAGTCTCTCAAGGTTCTCTCATGATCCAAGACCCAAACAAAGGTCAAACAACACAAATCAAATATCGGGAATCCCGTGGCGCTAGTAAGTTTCTTGTTCTTCTTGTTGTTGCTGATTTTTGTGTTGTTCCAGCTCATGTGGGAGGTTGTTTTAAGTGTTTTATGTCCTGTAAATACACCTTCAAGTTTTTAATATCAACCCTAGGTAATTTCAAGTCTTCTAAAGTAATTCTAGTGCCGAAAAACCCGAATTAATTGCTAGTTTCGCTTCCTTGTTCTTGTGGCAGAATTGAAGGGATAGTTTGTGGAAAATTAAGGTCAAATTGGAGTTGTTCTTTCTGTTTAAAGGTAAGGAACCTCTTACTCTATATATATTTAAGATTATCCAAGTTGCAGCTAAGTCGTTGAAGCTAGAACTTGTGAAATATATATCGAAAAGCTTGGTAGTAATGTTGTTGGTTGTTGGACTGTTTTGGAGGCTCAATATGATTATTAATGATGTTGTTTGGGCTGTTTGGTGATTGTATTGACTTGTGGGAAGTCATATAAATAGGGGAGGTGCTGTCCGTTTCATCGTAAAATAGGATGTGGTCGATACATAATAGTTACGACGCTTAAACGATAATGATAGTGTCATTTGTCTTATTGTAGACTAAGGAGTCGTGATATTTGCATAGCTTGAGGTTGGGCAGTATATACAAGGTATGTGAGGCTATCCCCTTCATTCTTTTGCACGACTCCGATTGTACATAATGGAATGAACGAGCTCCCAAAGATACTCTACTCTTAGAAGCTAGCAGTACTTACATTGCTGCCCTTCTTACGAAACGATTGATATTGATGTTACTTCTCTTATTCTTATATTATCAATGTTGTTGGTAGTTCCTGATTCTTATAAGATTCTTGATGAAGAGTTAATCCTAATAATGTGTACGAAGGATACCAACCTTATGTCACTCCGAAAGGTTCAAAATATGATTCCAATGAGTCCAGCATGCATCATATATATGTATCTATTTTACTCTACCGAGCCGCGCTATAGTCGGCCGGGTACGGCAGCTATTGTGCAACCACTGATCAGTTGGGTTTTACCGAGCTCCACGTGGCCGGGTACGATTCTACCGAGCCCTATGATGGCCGGGTACGTTTTACCGAGCCTATTATGGCCGGGTACGATATGATGATGGTGATGCCCACAAAGGCGTATGTTTTAAAAGTTTATGTATATATATATATGTATCATGTATTTCATGTCAGTAGCCCTCAGAGGTACCCAGATGTCACAGGTTGTATATTCTCTATCCATGTTTACATTACTGTTCTTACTTATGCTTTCTTGCCTCACATACTCAGTACTTTATTCGTACTGACGTCCTTTTTATTTGTGGACGCTGCATGTCGTGCTGCAGGTCCTGATAGACAGGTAGACGTAGCTCCCCCACCACAGTAGGCTGTCCAGTTCAGCGGTTATTGGCGAGATCCCTTCTCCGGACTTGCCGTGGTCTTGGTATGCATTTTTGTTATAGACCTTATGGGTATGTCGGGGCCCTGTTCCGGCAATGTTGTAGCACTTATGTTCTTTTAGAGGCTCATAGACAGGTGTCGACTTATGTATGGTTTAGAATGCCTTTTCAGCTGATTTTTGTTGTATAGTCTTTCATGGCATCATGATAGCTCGTACCTTATATATAGTTTCTTGACAGTCTTGTCGTCCCATGTTATGTATGTTCATGACATTATCTTTCATTGTTGGATGTTCATGATCCATGTCTACTATTTATATTGATCTTGTCGACCCTTAAAGATAATAAGGAAGGTTAGATAAAATGTACGTTGGTGCTCTACCCTCCAGTTGGGTCGTGACAATAGTGCCTGGTGATTTAAAGGAAAA
>NW_027438736.1:0-38000 GCF_000715075.1 Nicotiana tabacum | reverse complement strand
GAAAAAAAAGGTTGAACATTTAAGAGAGAGAAAATTCCGAAAAAAAATATTTAAACTTTGTTTAGTTTAAAAAAAATATTCTGCTTTCTTTCATTGTTTGAAATTAGCATTAATAATTGTTGTGTCATCAAAGCTTGAAGCTTTTGTTTTTGGGATTAATACTCCACCGGTTTGCAAACTCTGTTCCTGGGTTGTTACTGTTGCTGGATTGTTGCTGCTGTGCTGTATTGTTATTACTGCTGTTGATTCTCATCTTTCATTTTCTTTTGCTTCCAAATCAGGTACACAACTGACACGCTGGTTATTGTAATCCGAAATATGAAGTATGAATACGAAAATGAAGAGTTGAAATTCTGAATTATATTTAATTATATTCTGAATTTTATTTGTATGTATAAATTATTTAGCTTGCAAAAAATCAGAATCATGTAGATATTTAATACATATAGTGAAACATCGGATGATAGCTTAACGGACGAACTACCTATATATTGCCTAAAAATAAATAAATGGTGTAGTAACTTCGTCTAGTTAATTCGCTATTGTTGGATGATTATCATGTCTCAAAAAACACGTTAGTTTATCAAAATAGACCATTTTGGAACTTGGAAAAATGTTGTTTAATTAAATATTATTGGTCAATTTTAGCCTGTAAATAAATTAAGACATTTTTTTTATTTATTTTGTAGAGACAAATTTAATAGAGAATAATGTAGGCATTTTAGGATTGTCTTTTAAAAATAAATGAGACGAGCCTCGCCGAATAAAAAATACAAAATTGTGGGGCCCTCAATAAATATTTAATTGAGTATTTAGAATTCGGGATGGACTGTTTAGTGAATTCCACAGTCTTACCCATAAATAATAATACGCTAATCGCTTTAGGCACGATTTAATAATAATACATTCTTAAACACGGGTGCGCATTTATGCGACCCAAATCCAAATCCTAAAACATTGAATAAAAATACGTTCCGGATCGCGGGTGCATTTTATGTGACGTAATCCAAAGACATGTTTTTAAACGATGTTCATATTCTTGTAAAAATAATAATAACAATTATGAAAGCGGTAAAAAAATAAAATTTGCACATAAGTTCATATTTGTATAAAATCAGATAATCAAGCCGAATATAACAGTTGAGCGACCGTGCTAGAACCACGGAACTCGGGAATGCTTAACACCTTCTCCCGGGTTAACAGAATTCCTTATCCGGATTTCTGGTGCGCAGACTGTTAAACAGAGTCATTCTTTTCCTCGATTCGGGATTAAAATTGGTGACTTGGGACACCCTAAATCTCCCAAGTGGCGACTCTGAAATAAATAAATAAATCCCGTTTCGATTGTCCTTTAATTGGAAAAAACTCCCTTATACCCCCTCGGGTATGTAAAAAGGAGGTGTGACAGCTCTGGCGACTCTGCTGGGGACAAAAGTTGTTTCCACCCAGAACCACTGGTTCAGGGTTAGAAATTCGAGCTTAGATAAATTGTTATATTTGGCTTTATCTGATTTTTACATGTTTGAGCCTAATGTGCTAAATGCTGCTTTTACCGCTTTTATATTATCTGAACTATATATAAACTGTGCCGACACCCTTCTCTCTTTACCTCCGGGAATGTGCTTACTGGTTGAGACTCCCTATTCTGTTAGTGTCATACCCTGAAATAAGAAAGAGGTCGGACAAGTTACGAAGCCGGATGGTCTTTTGGTTCCCGGTAAGTTGCCCCCTCCTCGACTCGAGCTGTCCGCTCAGGTACACAGTCTAGTACACTGACCCAGGTTTTGAATATAGAATAACGTGACTTCACGCCGGATCCCTAGTAGGAACGCTTATTTGCATCACGTTGCATTTGACTTAGGGGACTCAACACAGGAGTTGGGTCCGTCTAGGACTAGCAACCTGAAATGAAAAGACCATTCTGATGCATCCTACTTGCTCTGTACATATATTTGTTTCGAACTTGCATGGTGACCCGTTTCTGAATCTCGGGAATGTTGGAAAATTGAAGGAAAAAAAAGATGAAAAAGAATATATCAGTTAGGGAGTTAATTGATTATTTTAGAAAAAATCAATGACCAATTACTGGCGAAACTCTGCCGAAATTTTGAAAAAAAAAGGAAAATATTTTATTTTGTTTTACTAAAAAATATAGAAAAAAAGAGTCTTTTATTTTTGGAAAAATAGATTGTTTTATTGTTTGTTGAAAATAAAAAAAATTGTTATTTTGTCTTTTTCAAAAATAGAAAAGGAAAATAGATTGTCTTGCCAGAAAAAAATAAAATGGAAAAGAGTCATGTTTTAAAATAGTTCGGTTAATTTGCCCGAACTACGCGGGTTTGATTCTCACCGGATGTGAGATACGTAGGCAACCCTCACCGGGTCCAACCCCCTTTTTGCTAAAAAGGCCAAAAAAAAATAAAAAAAAAACAAAAAAAAAACATGTCAAGATTTTAATTTTGTCATAAATAAGCCGGGTGATATACAAATAATAATCATAAAAAATATATATGTCAAATTTTAATTTTTGTCATAAAGAAGTCGGGTGACGCTGTTTTATCAAGACATAGCCGAATGTTCCCGAAAGGGACGCCGGAAGGCTGACTTTGCATAAACAGCCACCTTTGGGTCATGTTTAAGATTTGGTCCAGTTGACCCACACAGCCTTAAAAATCTTCGTCCCCGAGACGTTGAAAGGCCGTGTTTGCAATATTGAGTTTTCTAATTTGAAAAATGATAAAAAGAGTCATAAAGAAGTCGGGTGACGCTGTTTTATCAAGACATAGCCGAATGTTCCCGAAAGGGACGCCGGAAGGCTGACTTTGCATAAACAGCCACCTTTTGGGTAATGTTTAGGATTTTGGTCCAGTTGACCCACACAGCCTTAAAAAATCTTCGTCCCCGAGGCGCTGAAGGGCCGTGTTTGCAACACCAGGTTTTTATTGTAATTTGAAAAAATAAAAATAAAGAGTCAGCGGTCAGGTGAATACCGTTTGGAATTTTGGTCAAAATAAGTCGAGCCAGCTTCGGCCGCGTCTTAAACCATTCTTGCCGAAATAGCCTTAGAGTATCTTTCAGTTGTCGAAAGGCTATTTTCGTAAAAGAACGGACAAGTTTGTAAAGTGTCATAAAATAATCCTCCCCGGCCTCAAATTCATGTGAAATTTGGAGGGGGCCACGTTTGCAAAAAATAACCGTTCGGTTGCATTTGTCAAACGGAGAAAGGAAGTTGGCCATTTGTTTTTGGAGTTTGTAAATCTTTTGATTAGAATAGGTGGGTTGTTTGATTTTCGAGTTTGTAGGTCATCTTCAAACCTTTGAAACCCAATTTGTTTTAAATTGAAAAAAAAATGTTTAGTATTGTTTATCTTTTATTTGTCCGAACTACGCAAGGTCTGATTCATGCGGGGTCATGATACGTAGGCAATCTCCATAAGATTCGACCGCAACAAAAAAAATGAAAAAAAATCGAAAAAAGGAAAAATGAAAAAAAAATGAAAAAAAAAGAGAAAAAAATGAAAAAATCGAAAAAAAAGAAAGAAAGAAAAAAAAGAAAAAATGTTGTTAATAATGAGGACCGACTGAGTCCATTCTAACCTGTTTGTTTCGCAAAGAAAATTAAGGTGGTTGGTTTGTGGTAAGCCGGACAATGACGCCCAGAATCCTTTGTTTGCACCTCATGATATACACTCTGCGGGGATCAGGCCTGATAACAGAAGCACTTGAATCCTATTGAAAACTTGTTGACGGAGGTTGATGATATTGAAGCTGGTAATGGTCTTGGCAGTATTGATGCGAAGCTTAGTGGCTAAGATGCCAGTTTTGATAAAGTGGGAGCACGCTCCGTTCCTTGGTTAGCAAGAGAGAAGCTTTCGGTGGCTTATTTTGTTGTCATTTCTATTGTTCCGGTTATTAGGATTGCAATTCAGATATTGTTCTGTGTCAATATCTTTCTGCTTATCTTTCCGTTTGGTCATAGCAGTTTGTTTAAATTTTGTCCAGGTTGTTTTAAGATTTTATTTTGATTTGTTTTGTTCGTCTTGTTATTCAAACCCTTCCACCGGTAATCTAATGCAAAATCTGGTCTTTTATTTCCAGTCATCTTTTTGTTTAGTCCTTTTATCGTTTTTATTCAACGCCGATTCTAGTGACATGACATGCGCACACAGTTTGGGCCTAGTCTTTAAAGTTAATCATAAAACCCTGGAGAGGTGATCAGAACATTTAAAGAAAATAAGGACGGTTTGAGATTATTCAGAGCTCGAGTCATACAGAACTCGGGCAAGTAAAACATAAAGAAAACCGTTAAAAGCAAGATTCACCTTTCATGGTAATGAGAGTGAGAGTGTCGCCCAACGGTGCTTGAGAAGTGACAAATGAACAAGCAGATGTTGAATATAATTGTCAAGTCCAGCACCATCGGAAGAGGCTGCAAATTTTTGTTTCATTGTGTTGTTTGCATTTGGCATGTTTTGAAGACTGGAATGACGAAGGCATTTTGTTCTGCTACCTAAACACTTTATCCTTCGTTACCCCTTTTGAGCCTTATTTATTTTTCTTTCATACCCCTCGTTCGGAATCAGTAGCAATGAAAAAAAACAACAAAACGAAAAAAAGAGAAAAAAAAGAAGAGAAAAGAAAAGAAAATGATAACAAAGAAAGAAAAAGAAAGTCAAATGAAAAAGAGGAATTGGGAACTACGTTTGACCTGATTCCTCAAAGAGGATACGTAGGCGCTTCACGGCTCGGTCATAGTTTTGAAAAAAAAAATCAATTAAGATATCCCCAAGCAAGAAACTGGGGCAAAGGTTGCGTTTGTTGTAAATAAATCTAATTCTGAAGGTTGTAATTTTGAACCCCAAATTGATTTGTTTTTGAGCCTTTAATACCCTTTCTTTCTAAGCCTATCCAAAAAACCCACATTACGGTCCAAAGAAAGACCTTCTGATCAGTCTGCAAAAGATGCCAAGTCAGACAAATGAGAGTCTTACCGGCGAACATAACATTCTGTTCCACAGCAGAAAGGACTCTAATCTCCAGCAGAGAGAGTCATACCGGCAACACTCCAAATCCCTAGCTGGAAAGTGATACAAATGAGAGAGTCTTATCGGTGAAAATCTTCACGGACACCATAAGGCGATGAAAGCTGAGAGAAAAACCAAAATGAGAGAGACTTGATAGTGAAAACCTTTTGGGCACTACAAGTCGAATAAAATTGAGAATCAGATGAGGAATTGCCAATTGAAGGTCTTGAAAGATGATTGACGGCGGAGGATAGGCCACATGTGCATGTCATGACCATTAGAGTCGGTATCTGCGTTTGATAGGTTTTTATTTATAGTTTCTTTTGTTAAAGAGTCATCTTTTTCCTTTGTCTTTTTACTCTGTTCCCTTTTATCTTTTTCCTTTCATAGAGAAATTCCCCAGTAGAGTCTGTTTGGTCAGAACAAATGAGAAATGACTTCAAAATATGCCATCAGCTTTCCAAGATGAGATCTGACTAATACATCCAAGTGGTATAGTCAGCAAGGAACAAGCGCGAGGCCAGTGTCAAAAAAGATATCCCCAGCAAAAGGGAATTGACAAAAGGATTGACGAGTGTCAAGAGGGATATCCCCAGCAGAAAGGGATTATCCCCAGCAAATAATATCATCCCCAACAAGTTGTGGAACACAGAGCAGGGAAGGAGAAAGGGAAAAGCCATCCCAGTAGGCGTATCACAACCAACCACCGCATTTCAAACTAACAAATTTTGTTTGATTTGAAACAGGTAAGAGAAATGGCATTTATAACGGAAATGCATGCCACAAGAAAGATTGTCAAACTGGAGCAGAAAATTTCTTTTCAGTTAGAAAATTTTCTGGAAGTCAGGTACCCATTCAAGGAAGAATAAAGATAGCACCAGTCTCAAGGGAAGTGGTGTTTGAACCAGTGTTTCCCCAACATAATAAGTTTCAATGGAGGAAGTATTCCCCAGCAGCTTCCAGAATGAAGCATCGATTTGAAGGGATAAAATTCCCCAGCAGCGTTATCCTCAACAATGTTATCCAGACAAGATAACACTTTTATCCCCAGCAGTGTTGGAAAAAAAAACAAAAAAGAAAAAGAAATCTGAATTTGAAGGAGGGGAAGAAAGGAGACTTCCCCAGTAGTATTATACCCAGCAATCAGGCGTCCACCTGGAGAACAAGGAAGAGCAGTTGGAGTATTAGCAATCAGGCGTCCACCTGGAAAACAAGGAAGAGCAGTTGGAGTATTAGCAATCAGGCGTCCACCTGGAGAACAAGGAAGAGCAGTTGAAGTATCAGCAATCAGGAGCCCACCTGGAGAATAAGAGAATACAATGGAAGTATCAGCAATCAGGAGCCCACCTAGAGAATAAGGGAATACAATGGAAGTATCAGCAATCAGGAGCCCACCTGGAGAATAAGGGAATACAATTCAAATTTTAAGTAATCAGGAGCCCCCCTGAAAAACAAAATGGCGTTTTATTTTTGACATTATTGGTTGAAGTCAGGAGCCCCCCTGAAGAACAGAATGGTGATTTGTTGGTTGAAGTTGGGACCCCATCCATATAACAGAGGAATACATTCAGTCTTTTCATTTCAAAAAAAAAAAGAGAAAAAAAAACGAAAAAAGAAAAAGAAAAAGGGGGAAGTAGTTTGCAGAGGAATGAAACATCCTACTCAAAAGGAAGTAATTTTGGAGGGAGTAAGATAACATATTTACTCAGTAGAGTTATCCACAGCAGTGTTATCCCCAGTGGATCATCGAGATGTAGAAGCATCATCGACAGAGTTTCGGGCAACCCAGAGTGGGTAAGGAAGAAAAGGAAAAGTCATCCCCAGCAAAATAATCCCCAGCAGTTTCGAGGGAAGACAACACAGGTAAGTAAATAATTCAGGAAGAAGCAAGTGGTTCACGCATAGGAGACGCACTTCCTAAGTGAAGATTTCATTAATAGGAGACGCACTTCCTAGTTTGCTCCTAAGTTTAGTTTCACCCATAGGAGATGCATTTCCTCCTAAGTTTAGTTTCACCCATAGGAGATGCATTTCCTCCTAAGTTTAGTTTCACCCATAGGAGATGCATTTCCTCCTAAGTTTGTTTTTACCCATAGGAGAGGCATTTCCTCCTAAGTTGATTGTAGCAATCAGGAGTCCGCCTGGAGAACAGAGACGTACTTTTCAAATTTGATGTCAGGAGTCCGCCTGAAGAATGGAGGCATATAGTTTAAATTTTAAAAATCAGGAGTCCGCCTGGAGAACAGAGACGTACTTTTCAAATTTGATGTCAGGAGTCCGCCTGAATAATGGAGGCATACAGTTTAAATTTTAAAAGTCAGGAGTCCGCCTGGAGAACAGAGACGTATTTTTCAAGTTTGATGTTAGGAGTCCGCCTGAAGAACGGAGACATATAGTTTAAATTTCAAAGATCAGGAGTCCGCCTGGAGAATAGAGACATTCATTTCAAATTTAGCAATCAGGAGTCCGCCTGGAGAACAGAGACATACTTTTCAAGATTGATGTCAGGAGTCCGCCTAAAGAACAGAGACACATAGTTTAAATTTTAAAAGTCAGGAGTCCGCCTGGAGAACAGAGACATACTTTTCAAGATTGATGTCAGGAGTCCGCCTGAAGAACAGAGACACATAGTTTAAATTTTAAAAGTCAGGAGTCCGCCTGGAGAACAGAGACATACTTTTCAAGATTGATGTCAGGAGTCCGCCTGAAGAACAGAGACACATAGTTTAAATTTTAAAAAAGTCAGAAGTCTGCCTGGAGAATAGAGATATTCCATTTCAAAGTTAGCAATTGGGAGCCCGCCCAGATAACAGAGGCATACATTCAGTCTTTACATTTCAAGAGTTGAAGTTGGGAGCCCGCCCAGATAACAGAGGAATACATTTCAGTCTTTTCATTTCAAGCATTGAAGTTGGGAGCCCGCCCAGATAACAGAGGCATACATTTCAGTCTTTTCATTTCAAGTGTTGAAGTTGGGAGCCCGCCCAGATAACAGAGGCATACATTTCAGTCTTTTCATTTCAAGTGTTGAAGTTGGGAGCCCGCCCATAGAACAGAGGCATACATTTCAGTCTTTACATTTCAAGCATTGAAGTTGGGAGCCCGCCCAGATAACAGAGGCATACATTTCAGTCTTTACATTTCAAGAGTTGAAGTTGGGAGCCCGCCCAGATAACAGAGGCATACATTCAGTCTTTAATTTCAAGTATTGAAGTTGGGAGCCCGCCCATAGAACAGAGGCATACATTTCAAGATCAAGTCACAGGACAATAAAACAGAGGGTTACAACAGGAATCCCCAGCAGAAAACAATAAAAATCCCCAGCATCAGGAAGCAGAAGGTTGCAATAAGAGGTCCCAGCAAAAACTCAAGTGCATGTGTCGAAAGGAAGAAAAGCATCGGAAGAAAAGCACCGGAAAAAATGCAAGCAGACAAGAAAGCAAGGCAACAAAAAAATTGCAGTATAGCCTAGCTTCTTGTCTTCTTTTAAGCAAGGTGTAACAAGGAGATCGGTAAGCAGTGGTAATAGCATGCAACAACAGTAACATTACAATCCAACGGTAGTCCCAGCTACCAAAGCTTCCCGAACTACATTGACCTGATTCCTGTTTAGCCCAGGATATGTAGGAAACCTTTGAAGCAAAGGTTCGGTCAAATCTTTTTCAAAAAATGCTTCACACGGAGTACTCGAACGGGCAAAAATCGCTCGCTTTATCTTTGCGCGAAAACCCTTCGTGTCTTCGGGCAAAGAGGGGCAGCTGTAAGTACGTGATTTTTGCCCTATATGAGAAATACTCCCAAAAAATGCAAAATAAAATGATTTTCCTTGGTGTGCAATTTTGAGTACTTTTGTGATATTTTTAGATAATTATTTGTATTTGTCTGTGTTTGCTTATTTGTTAAATTAATAAAAAATACAAAAATATGTCGCATTTTGCATGTAGGATTTAATTCTACAATCTTTAGTAATTAAATTAGTTTTACAAAATTAAAAATTACAAAAATAGGCATCTTTTGCAGCATTTAATGTCCGAATGAACAATTTTATGCTTAATTATTACTTAATTGTGCGTTAATTATTATTGGTAGTTAATTTGCACTTTTATAACTTAATTTAGTTCTTAATAATAATTTAAGTACTTTTATAATTTAGTTTTAGAAAAATAAAAGAAGAAAAGAGAACAAAAATACAAAGAAAAATCGGATTGGGCCATTTCTTCAATTGTAAGCCAAAGGCCCAAAAAATTGCCCAATCTTCTCCATGACCCAGTCCACTTCAGACCGGGTCGACCCGGTCCGCCCCATTGACCCATTAACCCAATACCCTTTCTTCATTTTGTCAAAAGACAAACCAAAAAACCCTAAAAAACCTAAAAACTATCCGCCCCCACCCTTTTGGTTTTCTTCTTCCCAAAGACTCAAGAACACCTCCCATGGCTTCTTCTCCAAACCTTCAGAACTTCAGGCTCGTCCATGGCTGCCCAAACGACCACCATCCACGTCGACCTCCCCATCTACTTCGTCGCTGCGTCGCCGGAAAACCCTCGGCCAAAATGGAAAGAAAACCCATCGCCATGGATGCCATGTTTTGTGTGTTGCTACTGTTTCATCTTCTTCAGCCTGTTCTAGCAGCGTCACTGCTGTTGCCCCGTCGTCTCTGAGCTTTGCCATCGTCGTCCATGGCGGCGCTGCCTTCCCGCCATTGACGCTGCTTCAAGCTTGAGTTTTCTGCTTGCTGCGTCGACCACCTTCCTCCTCCTCGACGAACAGCTGCTACTGCCCGTCGAACCCACGCGGACACCACCCAAACCAGTCCGGCAGTCCCCCGAGCTACTGCTGTCCGCCATAGCCTTCCTCCTCGACGAGCAGCTGCTCGACGTCCAGTCGTCCCCAGCTGTCGCATCTCCGCTGTCCGTCGACCTCTCATATGGGTCTGTACTGAAACCTCGTCGTCCATGGATGCTTTTGCTGATTCACTTCTGCCGCGCCAACTGCCGGTATAGCTTCGGCGTGGATTCAGTTGTCAACTGCCGATATTGCTTCGTAGGTTCATGTTCGACGTCGTCTGCTCGTGTTCGTCATCGTTGGTTCGAGCTTTGGTCGAGGCTCGTCAAGTTCGTTGTTTGTTTGGTCGTTGTTCTTCGTTTCGATCCAGTTAGTAGTTTTTGAGTTTTATTTTTGTCCGTATTTTGTTTTGATATTTTCGAATCTAAAATCGGCAAATGTTTGTTTTGTTTAGCGTTTGAATTAATTTTTAGTTCATGTTCATGTGTTGTTTGTTAAATTAATTTTTCAGATTTCAAATGAAAGATTAATTAATTGTTTTTCATGTTTATTTCATGTTTGTATTGTTGTTTAAGTGAATATTTGTTGGTTTAATGTTTGTTAGATTCAAATTGAAATTTAATTAATTATTTCTTCAATTTGTTTCATGTTGTTATGAATTTCTCCAGAAAATATTAATGTTGTTTGAATCGTTAGTATCTGTCATGTTTGTTGCTAAAAATAGATTTAATCCATGTTCATCTTTGTTTGAAGTTCATGTGTAAATTCAGTGATTTAATGTGAGATTATGATTGTTTGTGATTTGTTAAGTTCAATTTGAATCATGCATATTGTTGTTTGTATTATTGTCTCTTTGTTCATCCATTAATGGTCTAAATTAACCAGGATTGGTTCCCGATATGGTTGATTTATTTCCATTAATTTGGAGTTTGTGTTGTTCATCATGTTCATGTAAATTGTTGTTGAAGATTGTTGAGAAATTGGTCATCTTGACTATATTTTGGTCAAATTATGATTAATTGATTGTTTAGAGCAGAGGGGTAATTTGGTAAATTGCATTGCATTCGGGGGTAGATTTGTAATTGCAATAAGGTCGGAGGGGTAGTTTGGTAATTGAACATTATTTTGATTCTTTATGTTAAGCATGAGGAACAAATATAATAGGGTGGGGTTTTTGATGTAATTGTTTAATATAAAGGGGGGACAAGACAAAATTTAGTGGGGAGGAATCTTGTATTTGTTTAATGAAGCATGGGGAACAAAATATAATGGGGTGGGGTTGATATATTTATTTAGTGTAATGGGGATGAGTGGGTTTGGTAGAGAAAATGGGTTGATTTTAATTGATTAAAAGATTTATGGGATGTGTTATATATAGAAGGTCTTGAATAATGAGAGGAAGACAGACAGACGAAAAAAAATACAGATAGAGAGGAAAAAATCTGACAGAAAGAGAATAAGAGAGAGAAAAAAAAGGTTGAACATTTAAGAGAGAGAAAATTCCGAAAAAAAATATTTAAACTTTGTTTAGTTTAAAAAAAATATTCTGCTTTCTTTCATTGTTTGAAATTAGCATTAATAATTGTTGTGTCATCAAAGCTTGAAGCTTTTGTTTTTGGGATTAATACTCCACCGGTTTGCAAACTCTGTTCCTGGGTTGTTACTGTTGCTGGATTGTTGCTGATGTGCTGTATTGTTATTACTGCTGCTGATTCTCATCTTTCATTTTCTTTTGCTTCCAAATCAGGTACACAACTGACACGCTGGTTATTGTAATCCGAAATATGAAGTATGAATACGAAAATGAAGAGTTGAAATTCTGAATTATATTTAATTATATTCTGAATTTTATTTGTATGTATAAATTATTTAGCTTGCAAAAAATCAGAATCATGTAGATATTTAATACATATAGTGAAACATCGGATGATAGCTTAACGGACGAACTACCTATATATTGCCTAAAAATAAATAAATGGTGTAGTAACTTCGTCTAGTTAATTCGCTATTGTTGGATGATTATCATGTCTTAAAAAACACGTTAGTTTATCAAAATAGACCATTTTGGAACTTGGAAGAATGTTGTTTAATTAAATATTATTGGTCAATTTCAGCCTGTAAATAAATTAAGACGTTTTTTTTTATTATTATTTTGTAGAGACAAATTTAATAGAGAATAATGTAGGCATTTTAGGATTGTCTTTTAAAAATAAATAAGACGAGCCTCGCCGAATAAAAAATACAAAATTGTGGGGCCCTCAATAAATATTTAATTGAGTATTTAGAATTCGGGATGGACTGTTTAGTGAATTCCACAGTCTTACCCATAAATAATAATACGCTAATCGCTTTAGGCACGATTTAATAATAATACATTCTTAAACACGGGTGCGCATTTATGCGACCCAAATCTAAATCCTAAAACATTGAATAAAAATACGTTCCGGATCGCGGGTGCATTTTTTGTGACGCAATCCAAAGACATGTTTTTAAACAATGTTCATATTCTTGTAAAAATAATAATAACAATTATGAAAGCGGTAAAAAAATAAAATTTGCACATAAGTTCATATTTGTATAAAATCATATAATCAAGCCGAATATAACAGTTGAGCGACCGTGCTAGAACCACGGAACTCGGGAATGCCTAACACCTTCTCCCGGGTTAACAGAATTCCTTATCCGGATTTCTGGTGCGCAGACTGTTAAACAGAGTCATTCTTTTCCTCGATTCGGGATTAAAATTGGTGACTTGGGACACCCTAAATCTCCCAAGTGGCGACTCTGAAATAAATAAATAAATCCCGTTTCGATTGTCCTTTAATTGGAAAAAACTCCCTTGTACCCCCTCGGGTATGTAAAAAGGAGGTGTGACAACACTATTTTCTTCTTTATGCTTATTTTTCACTTTTGGTATGTATATAACTTTGCCTTTCATTTTACTTTCCGTTATTGTTCTAGTATGGTCTGTTGTGCGGTCCGCATTGGCCCCTGTGCGGTCGCACACTACTTTGTGCGGTCCACACTAGGTACCTTCTGCAACATGTTCGCAACTCTTTTCTTCTGTCTGCAATTCTATTTCTTGCATGCTGCTATTGATACTAACAAAGTCATTTGAATTATATTTGCAGACAATGGTACAATAATGAGGCAAAGAATCTAAACAACCTGGCAGAGGTAAATATTCCCGGGAGGGAGGCAGAAAATGATAAGACTCACTCCCCAAGCTAGGCAAAACATCAAGAACATGAGGAAAGCGATAAAAGCTACTGATAGAGCCATTGACATGTCGGGAAGTGAGTACGAGCCTTCCCGGGAGATCTCTTCGGACTCTGTGCCAGAATACATCCCTGACTGTCCGGAGAGGCATAGACTGAGAGATACACCTCCAGCATCCCCCACTGCCCAAGCATTAGTAAACATCTCTTCTAGGTCGTCTGAGGGCTTAGGTGATGGTATTGGGGAATACTCCACCTCTCCCACAGCTTCATTATCTAGAGAGGGTGCAGTAGGCGATGAGGAGGAAGTAGGGGGAGACGAAGAAGTAGGAGAAGGAGGTGAACCACAAGTGGGGGGTATTGCCCGAACTAGGAAGTCGGAGGTGTGGCAGGATCGATTTGTTAGTGAGGTAGCGTACCATAAGTTCCAGGAATGGTGGCAGATAAGGAAGTTAAACCCGGAGATGAGTTTTATTGATAGAGACATGTTACCTCACAACCCCAACGTGATGAGGCAGTTTAGGACAAGAGTGGGCTGGGAACATTTTCTAGATGAGTGTGTGGATGCCAATGAACATTGGTCAAGGAATTTTACAGCAACGTAGCCTACATCAAAAAGGGCTCCAAAGTGACCAAGGTTTGAAATCTGAAGGTGTTGTTCGACGGGAAGACAATCAATGACTATTTTGGGTTTAATGAGGAAGATGAGACCCTGTACATGGCAAAGATGGAAATGGGCGAGGAGGTTCGTCCCTGGCTAGCACAGTACCTGGCAATCCCTGGTACCACCCCGATTGGTTGACTGCTGGAGTCAAGATCTTGAAACGAAGTTTGAACTTTGAGGCACGGGGGTGGGAGACCTTTGTATGTAGCAGGTTGGACCCCACGACACATGACAACTCCCTCCCTCTCCACCGGGCTGTGTTAGTGGCTTCGATCATGGCGGGGTACCCAATCAATGTGGGGAATGTGATGTCGCAGATTATTACTATTGTGGGTGCCGAGCATGACAGAAACTACCCGTTCCCCAGTTTCCTCACTATGTACTTCTGGGACGTGAAAGTGGAGAAGAGGCCCTTCAACATCAAAGTCAAAGCGAGGCCCCTTTATCCTGGTACAGCATGAGGGGGATGACAACCCCAAGAGCAAGAACTTCAAGAGTACAGTTACTGCTCCAACTAGCCAGTCTGAAGAGCCAGTTGTGGTAGTGACTCCAGCTGAGCCTACATCTACTTCCACTGCTGCCCTTCCTGGTCCATCTACCTCAAGGGACCCGGAGATTCCATCTTCCCGGGTCCATCTTATTACTGCCCACCGATTGAGCCAGGCACTTCTGAGTATCAACAACTGGATGCAGACTGCCTCATCCAAGTTGTCCATCCTGACTACCACGGTAGAGGCTCAGTCGGCACCTCCAGTCCTACAGGTTTCCCAGTCGATAGAGGATGCTTTGAAAGAGATTTTAGACAACCAGAAGAAAATCCTCGACACTCAGAAGATACTGACTGAGGCAGTTGATTCACATAGCAAGGCTCTCAAGGAGCTTGCTTGGGAGCACAAGAAGCTGAGGGATAAGGAAGGAGAGTCAAGGTCTGCAGATGCCAAGGCAGCTACCTCGATAATCTTCGAACGGCTGAAAACTCTAAGCTCAACAACCACCATGTCCGTAAACACCTGGATCTGCACACGAAGTGCAGGGTGTAGTATGAGTACAACCAACTCAATAAGTAACAAATCCAACCTTTGGACTGAAAGTAGTGATGAGTCCGAATAATACGGTCCAATACGTAATTAAACAGTACGAAAATTTACGGAACATATGACAGTAATATCTTAGAGAAACTCATAATTTGCAGGTACCAGTACATGAATGTAGACATCCTTCCAAGTTTAACAATTAAACTCAGAACAAATAAAATATGTCAAGTCTGAATGATATGAGAAATATGATATCTTTATATCTACAAGCCAATATGCATATTGTATGTGATGCAACACAATGAAAGCCTCACGTACTTACACTCTCGGAGTACTCAACCTGACTGTCTTAATTCTCGCTCATCACACTCAATCACTCAACACTATGCAAGGCGAATCCAGTCCAGGACAGATCCATCCCAAATACAAATAAACCCAGGGCAAATCCAGGGCAGACCCAGCCCAAATGCAAATGAATCAATAGTAACTGCGCTCACTGTGGGTGTGCAGACTCCGAAGGGGCAAATCCAGCCCAAGCGCTAAAATAAGTCAAATCCTGACATGAATCAATAAAGTCTACTGCGGTGTGCAACCTGATCCCATAAATATCACTCACAAAGAAGCCCTCGGCCTCACTCAGTCATCAATCTCTCTAGTTTCTCGGGCTCACAACACTCATGCTAAGCAGCCTAAATCAATGATATGAGATGTGATAATATATGGTAACAGAGACTGAGATATGATATGTAATGATGAATCTGACTCAGTACAGAACTGCAATTAAGCAAATAACTCAATAGCAAAGAACGACCACTGTGGGTCCCAATAGTACCAGCACATACCCTAAACATGATTTCTAGCATAAATCACAACTCAAGTGCTTTAACACATAGAGTACAGTAATAATATTAAGATAAGATAGCTGCAAAGTTCCATGGAATCGACTAAATTACAATTTACGGTGCACCCATCCGTCACCTAGCATGCGCGTTACCTTAACACCAATCACATAGCAAGTAATTTAAGCGATTCACATCCTCAGAACCAAGTTTAGAAGTGTTACTTATATCAAACTATGTAAATCTCTACTCCAACATGCCCTTGCCTCGCGAATCAGCATCTGAATGCCTCGAATCTAGTGACAAACAATTCGATACGATCAACTTAAGCTATAGAAATCAATTTCATATGAAATTACTAAGTTTTTAATCAAAAGTCAAAAAGTCAACCCCCGACCATACTTCTCAGAATCTAATAAAGGTTACAAAATTCGAATGCACATTCAACCACGAGTCCAACCATACAAAATTTACCAAATTCTAACACCAAATCGTCACTCAAATCCCCAAATTTAGCTCTCCAATCCCTGGCCCAAAACTCCCAATATTCCACCTCAAAGATCACAAACTAGGTGGAAAATTCAATGGATAAACAATATTATTGAATGATGATCACAAGTGACTTACCTAAAAAAAAACCTCTAAATCCCTCTCAAAAATCGCCTTAATCCGAGTTTACAGAGTCGAAAATGATAAAAATCACGAAAATCCTTCGATCTTTATTCTGCCTAGTGCTTTCCGCACATACGGCCCTTTCTATGCTTTTGTGATACCACTTCTGTGGTCAAGTCTCTGCACCTGCATGCATCTGCAGAACTCACTTAAACTCCGCTCCATTGCTTCTGCGGTCCCCAATACCGTATCTGCGGGCACGCTCCTGCGCAACAAAGTTTGCTTCTCCGAACTACCATTTCCAGCTCACCCTCTACTTATGCGGAGCCGCACACGCATCTGCGGGCTCGCAGATGCGGCACTTCCCTCGCACCTGCAATCCATCAGCAGCCCAGTCAAACTCGTTTCTGCCACTCCATCCTCGCACCTGTGAACATGACCCTCACAAGTGTGATCACACCAGTCCAACACCTATCAACATTTTCTCAAGTCCAAAATTCGATCCGCTAACCCTCCGAAATCCACCGAGGCCCCCGGGACCTCAACCAACTATACCAACAAGTCCTAAAACATGAGACAAACTTAGTCGAGGCCTCAAATCACTTCAAACAACATCAAAAACACGAATCGTACCCCAATTCAAGCCTAATGAAAACTAAGAAATTCCAACTTCTACAACTGATATCGAAACCAATCAAATCACGTCTGATTGACCTCAAATTTTACACACAAGTGATAAATGACACAACAGACCTACTCCAACTCTCGGAACCAAAATTCGAGTCTGATAACCGCAAAGTCAACTCTCGGTTAAACTTCTCAATTTTCAAAACTTCTACCAACTTTTGCCATTTTAAGCCTAAATCAACTACGGACCTCCAAATCACTATCCGGACATACTCCTAAGTCCAAAATCACCCAACGAGGCCATTTGCACATAAGTCAACATCTGGTCAACCTTTTCAACTTAAGCTTCCAACCTTGAGACTAAGTATCTCAACTCATTCAGAGATATCCCCGAAACCGAACCCATCATCCAGGCAAGTCACATTACAATAATTTAGAATAGAATAAGCAGTAAATGGATGAACGGGGCTACTACATTCAAAACCACCGGCCGGGTCATTACATTATCCCCAAGCGATGAAAGAAGAATATTATCTCGTGGTTATAATTCACAAAAATCAAGAAGTACATACATCTAAAAATAAGCTAGAAATCTCAACATGTCACGTTTGAGAAAATAAGGAGGAGATTAAGAAAAGGTAAAAATGACAATTATAAAAGTCAATTCTGAAAAAAATGATAACGTATAAGGATTTCATAAGTATTTACCTTGTAAAGTGCACGCACAAATTTTAAATGTACACTTAATATCTCAAGACGAGCTTTAAATAAATTCAAACCAAATAATCCAAACCAAATAATCCAAACCCTTAACGGTTGGGTCCACCTTATGTAATATTTGGTGAGAAAAAAATATTATTGTCTTTTTCTTTTTTCTTAAAGGTTTTTTTTATTAATCCAAGATTGTCAATATGATCCATGAGCTGAAACAAAAGTAAGTATTCGATTTAAGACGCAATTACAAGTTGAAAAAGTTATGCAATATAAGTAAACATGCTGCCTCTATATTTAAATGTTGAGGTACTTAACTCGCATTTAAAAAATATTTGGACAATTTTATAATGTGAATTTTGCCCAATTTTTATCTTGGTTTATTCACCATGATGTTGGTATTATTTAAAGGTTGAAATAATTTGTAAAAATATCGAAAAGGATGCCAACAAATCCTGAATATATTACAATGTTTGCTGCATTGACCTAGCAATGTGCTCTATAAGAAGAAAAAAAACAGATTTTTTTAGCGACTAAAGCCACTGAAACTAAGAAAGTCACCAAAAATACATTTTTCTCACAAAATAATATTAGATAAGGAGGTTTTCATTACAATTTAAAAGGTGGAGGGGATAATGTTTATCAACTTTAAAGATTAAGAAGGCAAAGTAAAATTTACTCGCAAAAAATGATCTTACTTTAGAATTCTGATTTTTTAACAAGCGCTCCTTGAATATGACAATTTGTGGCCAAAATATTTGAACACTTTTATTTGCATTTGCGCAATCTTTTCAAGAAGTGTCAATTTACGGAAAGAGCATATATGGATTTACTTTACACTTAATATTGGCATCAAAGTCCAAACGATTGCTTGTCTTGAAGTCGAATGGGGGAGTCGGGCAGCTTTAACAGTAAAAGAGTAAACACTAATAGCAATATAAAAGCATTCGCTTGAACAATGAAAGAGTAGACAATTTTAGCACTATAAAAGGCATTCCAATTACAGTAGTCACAATAATTAGTTTCTATGAGTTCGCTGGCCAATCTCAATATTGCTACAGGATAGTGCGTAGCAATGATAGAATATCAAGAAACTTCCGTTGGCAAAAGAGAAAAAAAGGAATAAGGAAAAGGAAAAAAAATAAGATTTTATCTCAAGCTGTATGTGCAGTACGTAGGGAGAGAAAAAAACTAAGGTTCAACTACATAACACTTCTGCTTCTTGCCTATAAATAATGTAAGACAGCTTATAACCAACATATAGGGATATTTGCAGTGGTGATCAATGAAAAGATTGAAAATGGTTGCTTCCTGCACTCTGTCTACCGCTCCATTGAAGAAGATTTTGCTGCAAACTTGAAGTTTTCTCCACTGACTCCAGAATAGACTCAAAACGAATATAGATTTTAACTTCACATACTTCTGAAGCTTTTGGCATTGAACGCAAATGGTTCTTTGAGGCACAATTATGATGCAATATAGGTTCAGTGGGCGAGTTCTTTAGCCACGACGAAAGACAACTTACACATTTTCTAGCCCATCCATAGCTTCAAAACTCTGTCCTTCCCACCAGATGCTACTTTTTCACCGTCTGGACTCCAGTCAACCGCAAAAACCTTCAAAGTTCAGATAGACAAGTTATCTCACATTTCTGTGGAAAAGGAAAGGCTGAAAATGCCTGTGGCGGAGGTTTACCTCATCAGCATGTCCAGGAAGGTCTTGCTTCAACTTTTTTGTCCGGATATCCCAAACCTAAATAGAAAAGACATAATAGTTTCTTAAATATCTCGCATTTGGACGTTTCTTCGAAGAAAACTGTTTCTCACTTGACACTTAATGCTCGGCAGGAGTTGTAACCCCACAGAACAGGTATAGACAATATCTTTGTGCCCAGAGAACCCAAGATAACTTGTTTTTAATAGGACAAGAACAAAGACAAATGCAAACCCATACCTTCAAGGTTGAATCTTTGCTCCCACTCAATAGGAGCCTACTGTCGGCCGACCAGCTGTGCAGAACACAAGGATAGTAACTAATGGGTTGACTGTTAAAAATGATGGAAGATTGAGTTTTATGGCAAATTCTAACCTTATCTGATATACAGGTCCAACATGGCCTCGAAATGCAGCAACAAATTTTCCTGTGGTACCATTCCATAATTTGACTGACTTATCAAATGAAGCACTTGCTATCCATTGACCATCCGGAGAGAAATAGACGTGATTGACCAGCTGCAAAAATTGAAATTCATGGCTCGATGCTTAGAACAAAAAAAGGCCATGTTTACTGTCAAAGTGCGCACGCAAAAAAAAAACATCCTTTACAACAGAGAGACTGCCAACCTGTTGGTGACCTGTCATGCGAGTTTTGGGGTGCTTGCTGACAGCAGGCTCCCATAGAAACATGGTGAAATCATCTGATCCTGAGACCAATCTCTCAGGGGCATTGCCTCTCATTTTGTTGTACCTTTCAAGCGCTACCTGGAGATGAAACAAGAGCAACGCAGGTACTGTGAGGATGGGAGAAACTTACAAATTGGAGCAACAAAATAGCATCAAAGAAATTACCTTTTTCATTTCCTCGGGAGACGAATACTGTTTACCGGTGTGATCAAAAGCTCCACTTCGAAGTACATATTCAGTGCTCAATGCCAGAGAATTTACCCAATGACCATGACCCTGCATAGCATGAAATGGGTAGGAGCATAAATAAGAAACTTCCCATCTAGTCATAATCTCCGGGACTTCTTACTCCATGTTCACAAAACAATAGCCAATAAATCTACATAAGGATTTTTTTCATGGATGCAAATGGTAATGTGTTTTTTTCTTCTCATAAGGTAAATAATTTTTAATAATTACTGGCAACAATAATGTTCGAAATTGAATCTCACAGAAATCCAAATTTTAACAGTATATCACATGTGAACAGATCAAAAGCCATAGCTTTTTTGAGACACACAAGGATAAAAATTTATTTGAGCTACTAATATCCTAAAGGTGCAGATTCAATCCTCGCCCTCCCTGTCCCCCCCCCCCTCCTCAAAAAAATAGAAATGTAATGGATCAACACCAAGAGGACAAGTTGATAAATAAGAAACAACTGGGGACCTAGGTAAGAAAATATATAGGAGTATACCTATTCCACCTAACTTAGACTGGGTGTTTCTTAAAATGAAATAGCCATAAAACAGGTGCTCAACAAATTGTCTACAAATTCAAATGATAGTATATCACAATCCTCACTCTTGAGCAGCCAGAAGATTAAGAAAGCTTCTCAAGGAGAAATAAAAAAAGCCCACCAAGCTCATATCCAACCTCACTGAATGCAGGTGATGAATAGCAATACAAGTCACAGCACATGCATGAGAGCAATTGAAAAGTCACAGAATAATCAAAAGTTATAGACTTTACCTTCAATTCACGTATTAGCTTCCCCTGAGAGGTTTCCCATACCTTGATTGTACAATCCTGAGATCTGGATATGAACTAACAAATGTTACTAACACCAAATGAAGATTTTATAACTAATGTTTGAGTTCAACAGCTCGTTGGCTTTCTCCCACTCTTTTTTTACTCTCACTCTCTATCTCTCTCTAGATATAATATATAAACATACACACACACACACATTATATACAGCCAAACCACCCCACCCCACCCCTCCCACACAAAAAAAAGGAGAGAACTAAGCACCATAAGAAAACAGCAAAGTTCAAGAAATAGGTATGATCAAGTGGGCAAATCACCATAAGTTGATGCTCTCTACAGAGATCAATATACTACATAAAAGAAAACAATCTGCAAAGCGAAATGCTCTAAAGAAATATACCCAGTGTAAATAACTCCATCTCCACCCCATTTTACACATGTTATTGCAAGTGTATGGCCACTGAGACAAATAAGACACTTTCTGGTGGTAACATCCCATATCCGTGCATCACCATCTTTACTTGAACTTACAAAGTGACGACATGGAGCACTGAGGTGTACAGGTTCCCAGGAAATACCAGTTATCCATTTCTTGTGGCCCTGCAACATGGAGCTCAGATTATAGACTCTTCAAAAGTTTCTTTTAACAGTTCACAAAGCAATACGACAAGTTACAGTGAGCCTGTTGCCATCAGGGACAATTGTTTTCAGCAAAACCAACAAACGGAAGACATGCATGTCACACAAAAAGCCACAACTTAAGTCAAGAAAAGTCAGAAATAGAGGACCTATGAGTAGTTACTTAATTCAATTACATCGAAGGCCTAGTTACTTCAATATCTTCATAGGGGTACATGTAGGTATTCCGAAAATTAGAACAGACGACAATATCCAAATTAAAAATGAAACAAGCATGAAAATTTTGAACTTAGCCACTTGAGAAGCATTCTCACAACTGTCTGAATTTGACATTGCACACACACTCAAAAGTCTTAAAAGACAACTAAAGAAATCAATAATTGATCAAATTATGCATATATATTCTCTGACATCTAATTTGCATGGTTCAAATAAAGATACACCCAAATTTCGAATTTTAGACACCAACAATCGTAAGCACATTAGCCTAAGTGTGCAATAATGCTTACTTCTTACAAGATATACAACATTCAACCTGACTAGTAAGCGGGGTTTTAGCCACAAAAAAAGAAGGAAAAAAGGTAGAGCCCTTCTGTAGATACATTTTTGTACAGACAAGTAATTAAACTTCAATATCAGTATTCTATCTGCAACTAAAAAAAGAAAGATTACCAGGATTTATCATCACTAAAGCACAATAGACAACAGGTAACAAAGAAAATGCTGTTTTGGTGGGGATCTTGACCCATAAAGTCCAGCAAGCAAAAACACATCAAAAGTCCATAGGTATGCAATCTATAACAATACAAAACACATCTCAGATGACTTACAGTAAGCGGATTTCCTAAAGGCTTCCCAGTCTGAGGGTCCCAACAGATAAGTTCTCCAGCCTTACTTCCACTAACAAGATGCTTACCATCTGGTGACCATGCAACAGAAAGAACCCAGTTTCTGTGCCCTGGAGCAAAGAAAATTACAGATCACTATTTATACAGACATTATTATTAAAAAGATAAAGGGAAATGTTTGTAAGTCCATGATTCGGTAACTTGGAGGAAACAAGCAACATTGACAGATTTATTTTTTGGAAAGGACATTGACAGAATTATATTATAAGAGAAAACCTGTTTCTTTTCCCTTTTCTTATTGTTGGGTAGCAAATGCAATACAATTTGGTTATATGGGTTGCTTGCAGACTCAATAACTAGTATTTGATGCTGATGGAGCAAGTAAAAATTACTCGCATCCATTATGGCAAATTTATTTAAATTTTCTAGGCATTAAACACTATGCCAGGTACTGCAGCAGAGCTGCTCTCTTGTTGGAACAGAAAGGGACTGCAAAAACAACAAAAGAAAGTAAGGAATACTATCCCCACGGTGATCTGGTGGTGCATCTCAAAGTAGAGACATAGAAGGTGTTTTCACGGACAAAGAAACTCAACCTTGAAGATTAAGTCTGACTGTGTTTTGTTATTATCTTCTTGGTGTAAATCCAAATGGATAGATGATAGTAAAACCATGTTACAGTTCCTTGAATCTTTTGTATAGATAGCCAGGTTTGTTTTTTTTCTTATTTTTAACCAACTTTTGGATGTAACTTTCTTAGTGCTGGTTTTCTTAACATCAATAATATTTACAGGTTTTAAAAAAAAAAAGGCAATCCTTGCAGCATTTGCGGCAGAGGAATAGAATAAGCAAAGCTATACACAGAAGTTATGACCTTCTCACAACCCAAAGTTTTACCACAAGGAGAGCTAATGACACAATATTATCTGACAAGAAGCATGACATATTTAACAGTATCTAAGATGCATTCAATGTAACGAAACTAGAATTTAAACCAGTGTGAGAATGTGAAGGGAAGTCGGGAATATCTTGTATTACCTCCCAGCATATTAAAAAGTTATCGCTCTCATAAGTGATAATCAGCTAAATAACATCTTTTAAGAGGATATACTTAAAGACTTTTATCACTCAGTTTCTATATTTTATGTGAGATGACAAGTCAAAAGCTGAGACTTCCACGGGTGCCAGTGAAACTAGGATTCAAACCTTGAAGTGTAAACAATGGCGTCTGGGTATTTAGATCCCACAAACGAACCGTAGTATCACCAGATCCACTCGCCAACTGCCGTCCATCAGGACTGAAGGCAACTGAAAGTACAGCTTCAGTGTGACCTGCAAGCACAAACCCACATTGAATAAAGCAAATGTGAAGGTCCCAGTGTGACCCGAGCAGCTGTCTAGTACAAAGGAAAAGAAGATTGAATGGAACATTAGACAAAGACATACAAAATTTAGATAATGATAAGCCGTCAAAGGTTAATCAGTCAGACCAAGAAACAGAAGCGTACATGAATTGGTTGTGGATCATTGACTAATAAGACTGGAAAGCTTATTGCATGAACCAGATACCTCTTAAGTGGAAAGCGAAAGCTTGGCTGTAGAATAGATCAAGCTTAGAAGCTTCATCCGAGGGGGTTTTCACCATCACACAGAAACATATCAATACTCCATTATTTTGGCAACTACTACCCATTTCTTTTCGAATCTTCAATACCTTTTCTAAAAGTATATTCAAATTAGAAGAACTGAAAACTTAATTTCTTCTACAAATCATTGTGCACTCATAAGCCATAGACCTAACCCATCATAACACGCAGCTCAAGCAGACCTAATGTTGCCAACATGATTGTTGGTTAGTGACCCATCAATATGATCATTGATAAGTGACCCATCAACATGATTAGCTTTCCTCCATTTTTTTAGATTACTTCTGTTTTACTCACACGGAACAATAAAATGGAAACTTGAAAACTTATCAGTTACTTCCCCTAAAAAGAACCAGAGAAAAAGAAGAGCACCAATATATCTTCACTCTAACAGGATATATAGAGTAAAAAGTTGTTAGGGTGAGAAAGAAGACTGTTAATTCTTAAATTAGTAATTGCTCAAAATAATCAAACCCCACTGCAGTTCCACCAAAACTAACCTACATCATTGTTCTTTTTTCTGTAGTATCAGTTTAACAGAGAAAAAATTCACAAGGACAAGATGCTAAGTAGCATAATGATAAGAGAAGTGATAATCTTGTACCAGCAATTGTGGCCGAACAACGAGTGACAGGGCGGATTCGAAACACTGCTTGTGGTTGATATACTATTGTCAACACTTTTTCCACAGACACTGCAATGAATTCACCAATATATCTCCATAAATATTTAGCGAAATGTCACTTATAAGCTCAATAATTATTACAACTCTCCTACACAAGTTACCTTTGTTCTTTTCTAAGTATGATCCAAGCTGTACCACAAGCTCTTCATCCGAGATATAAAATGCATAAGGCAACCTTTCCTCCTGACAAATTCCAAAACATCCCATAATTACAAGTCATCTTAAAAATTGACCCTCTTGAAATGGTCATTAATACCACGATTCCTCGTATTCATCACTAGCTCATCCATTCACTAAGTCGTTCATATACAAAGTTTAGAATATCCTTGTTTATTATTCATTTTGTTTTGTACTATGCAATGGAGGCTAAAAATAAAACTAATGTACACAATTGATATTAGAAGTTTTAATTTCCTAATTTTAGAATACTAAAAGAAGGTTTGGACTTGCTTACATTGCTGAGAAGCTTATTGACGACTTGATTAAGCTCTTTTGGACCAGCGTTTTCAGGGAGGTACAACGCAGCACCCAACGAATTACCGTCTGGGTCTGCCAACTGACATATCACGCTGTTTATTGCTTCTCTCTCTGCCGCCACTTCCACTTCCATTGTTTCTGCCATTAATTTTGCTTAGCTGATTTTCTTGTTACACTGCTTTTGACTTTGAGAGGAAAGAGAGGTTTTAGTAGGGTTTTAAATTTTCCAGCTTTGCGGGTCAGTACGGGATATTAGCAAAACTTACGAAATTGGAAAATGCACACCTTAAGCTTTCTGTACTTTGCACTTGGACCCTAAATTTTTCCACCTTTCTGAACTATGCACTTGCGTACAGTTCTGTATTATAAGGGGATGTTTGGTATTGGGTTAAGTTACGCGGGGATTACTAGTATATAAATTGTAATGTGATGATTAATAATCCAACAATCATACATGTATTAAACAGTGTCATATACTAGGAGGGCCCATTAAAGAGGAACCGCTTCCTTTTCATACATGTATTAAACAATGTCATATTTTAATATTGTTATGTATAATTATCTTTTAGCTAACATAACATATAAAATTTCTTTTAAATAATCCCGTTAAACTCATAAAAATTTAAAAATTTTCTTAAATAGCTGTCCATTAAAAAAATAGCAAGCAAATATATGACATATGTATAATTAGTGTATAATATTTTTTGACTAATTTGGGCTTCCCCTTAAAATTTGAAAATTTTACCTCCTATAACAAACTATTACACCATATTTATTATAAAACCAAAACAATTTCAAAATATTATTACGTATAGCTACCTTTTCTATTTAATAGCTAAATAAGAATTTATTTTATACCCTACAATTGAGGAGTGAATTACGTCAATTATAGTCTTTCTCTCTCTTCTCTCTCTATGAGTAAGATTCTCAATCCTCTCTTCTCCCTCAAATCTTTCTCCCTTTTCGGCCAAGGCATCCGTCGTAGCAGCCATTTATTGGTGGCTATGGTGGACTTTTTGAAGCGAAGAGAATAGATCCGAAGCGAGGAGGGAGTAGGGAACAATAGGCGTTAGAATCATCTTCGTCATTGTGATTGTCGTCATAATCGTCGGCGTCATCATCCACTATTGGCTCATCTTTTTAGGCGAATAGATCTGGTCATGGCTAAGCCGGAGAAGATTTGAGGGCGGAATTTTTGTTTTAATACAATATATACAATATTTTGCTTGGCTTAAAAACGCTATCTCCGTCGAACTTTCTTCACTTCTTTGCTATTTTAGTCACATACAATGGTATAAATATATTGTATTATGTAAAAATACACTCAAATATATTGTATTTTTATATAAATATTTTTTTTTGCTTGTACTGAAGGTTTCTATTTTTTTTAATACAATCGAAAAACACTATTTCTTGATTACCTCACTGTATTTATAAATACAGTCGCGCTAATACATGGTATACAATACAATAATAGTAAATTTTATGTAGAATTAATTTTGTTAAGTTAAATTATGAGTGATATGCTAATTGATCCTCTTTTCGTTATTAAATAGTTGAATTCCCCTATTTTTCAGACGAATTTTATTATTGTATTCATGAATGCAATAGCGTGAATATAACGAATACAGTCACACATCTGGACTCCCCTATTTTTTACGTGAATTCTGCTACTGTATTCATGAATACAGTCGCGTAGTAATGAAATTTATGTAGAATTGATTTTGTTGAGTTAAATTAGGAGTGATACACAATAATTTATCCTCTTTCCATTATTAAACAACTGTATTCCCCTATTTTTTACGTGAATACAACGAACACAGTCGCACAACTGGAGTTCCCTATTTTTAGGCGAATTTCGCTAATGTATTCATGAATATGGTAGTGCGAATACAACAAATTAAGTCGCGTAACAACTAAATAGTAATTATATGAAATAGTTATGTATACGGTAGCTATAAGAAGTTAATAGCCAATAAACAATAGTGGTTTATAAAATTCATTTAAAAATTTCCTTGGGCTTACGGTATCCAGTCGTCTCAATCTCCTTAAAATTCAAAAAAGGCTTAAAATTGCACGTTTGTACCAATTTGAAAGGACTCCGGTGCGCATCATTTGCACAAATGACCTTTTGAGGCCACCATTTAAATTATGTTTCTGGTAACGCAGTGTGCTAAATTTGTCTGCAGGAAAAAAATCATCCAACTATTTTTAAGTAGAAAATGACCAAAATAGGATACATAAGAGGATGATCTTTAACCTTTGGCTTTTGAGGCATGTCATCTGACCAGTGGGCAAACATTTAAGGTCAAAAATGTTGTCAATTGGGCAAAGCTAGTTAAAATTGAAGTTTTTCTCATTGGTCAAGGGACATGCCCCACAAGTCAAAAGTTCAAAACTAGCTCCTTTTAAGTCATTTGTGAACTTAACCCATTTTTAAGGGCAAATTTAGCCCACTAAATTAACAAGAATAAAATTTAAAAAGTGACCTCAAAAAAGGAGAGAAATTCAAGAATAGCCAAATTTACAAGCGGTCATTTAAAAATAGTCATAGTTTCAAAAGTAATTGAAATTTAGCCACTTTTCATGTAAAGATAAATTTGAGCGAAAACACTGTTCAAAATTCGAAAAATACTCCAGTATAATATATTGAAGTTCCAGTATAATATACCGGTCCAACATAATATGCTGGAAGTTCATATACAGGTTCTCCAATCACAGGTGCACCGATCTCCAGTATATTATGCTGGAACTTTTCATTTTGCAGCGAAATAGCGGCTATTTTTTAATGAATTTGCAAATACTGGCTATTTTTGATGACCAATCCGAAAATTGGCTAGTCCGTGCTATTTTTACCAAAAAAAAAAGTCGTACGAAATAATCCCTCCACTGGTGTACAACTCACGTTGGGCCAAGAACAGGCTCTAAGAGTATGGTTATGACTTCTATGGCCCAATTTTTCTTTTTACACGAGCCTCTTTTAATCACCTTTTTCACTTTGATCATTATTTGCTACAGTATTTACTTTCCTTTTCTATTTTGCTCTCTAATTTCAGATGTACCAGTCAGGGTCAGCGGTTTCTGCTTTCATTATTCTGCAATATATGGTTTTCAAATAAAATAAAGACATCATTAATTCACTATAGATGATTGGTCACTTAGGTGAGCATTTAAAATGTGTATAATCTTGTACAACTAATGTATAATTTATGTATATAACTAGAAAAAATAAACAAAGAATATGAGCTACTTGTGTAAAGATTCGTAAAAACTACTCAGCTTATAATGGGTGGACATTACTACAAATTAACCTCAGTAGCCGTGTTAGAGCAAGCTTAATGCATTCCGCTAATTGTTTTACTGCTCGGATTGTGTCTACTTAAATTAGTTTACTCTATTTTATGCAAATGAATCTGACCCTAACTTGAAAAAGGAAAAAGAAAACTAGATTAGTTAAATAGACACCGATACTTGCACAAGACTTCCCAACTCCACGAGTTTTCATTGATCTGGTGGCAGTTATAATTGACACTAATGGTCAGGGACGAAGCTACATTCACTTAAGGGTGGTCAATTGACTACCCTTCGTCAAAAATTACAAAGGTAAAATATTAAGTTTTAGAGGTATATAACATATATTGAATACCATTTATCGGCAATTTTTTTTTCACTTCGTTCAAATTTGAATACCCTTAGAGAAATTTCTAGTTTTACCATTGTTGACGGTGATCGACAATAATGGTTAAGAGATGGTAGATGGTAGTAATGGTTGGTTTTGGTGGATGATAGTAGAAGTTTCGTAGTGATTGCGCGGCGGTGGAGGTCGGCAGTTAAAATTGTTTGATAGTAGTAAGTGGAGTGATAATAAAATGTGATCTTTGCTTAAATCTTTAAATGAATTAGTTTTAATAATTTTAAGATTATGCAAAAAAAGTCTAAATGAACCACATATTCTTTCTGAACCACACACTCAACAAATAAAAGTTACGCCACCCTTGATCTGGAAAATCAAGAATTCCGATTTTCATCACATAAGTACAAATATGATTCTCTCTAAAATCCTTTTTTTTTTTTGGGAAAATTCCAAGGGAAATTCGTAGCCGCTATTTTTTGGGTATTTTTTTTTTTAACTTGATCGCCTGGTATCTTGAAACCTCTTTGCTTGCGGGGGCAGGAGCGCACTAGGTAACCTGCTCACTATAGCTCGCAAATTACACAGGAGATATAAATCGCACTAGACAAGTCAGGTGCAACGAACTCTGACCAAGGAGGCTATTGGTGAGGGGAATAGATCACAAGTCTCACACATATGAAAAACCACTCGTCCAACCAACCCTTGCGGGCTAAACTTTATGCCACCTAAAAGTTGATCCCTAAGGCCATTAATGGTTAACTCATTTTTTTCATTAACCAGTTCACTGTTTTACTTCAGCCACATGAGCAATGTTCCCCAATCCAACCCCTCTAGAAAAGAAAGCTATCAAAAACAAGAAGAGAAAAGCCTATATATAATATGTCCACCATTAAGATTGACAAACAGTATAGAGGAAATCTTTGTAATTGTCAAAAGATCTGCGTTTGTACCAATGTCTCCATTTCACCACTCAAACTCCACCTAGGTACGTAGCCTATTTAATTACCTTAGCACATGTTAGAATAGTCTTTCTCCCCTTTTCTCTTAGGACAAATGTTGGTCATTAGGAGGTAGTATTATTCAAATTGAGTAACCCCCACCTACATGAAGATTCCACTACCATCTTCTGTGGAATTCAATTTTTTTCATGGGTTTTAAATTTATGAAATCATACTATAATTCTTTTCCTGTTTGATAGGGATGCAATACCATATAAGGACAAACATTATATTCTCTATTAGTAAAGAAAAAACAGGACCACCAACACATAAAAGGGCAATTAAGATGTTAATGTTAATTATATTCCTTTCATTGGAAGCTTAGTGTGAAAGAGATCGACAAATAGTATACTATCATTAGTATGTCCCCCTAATTCTCCGTAATTAACTCATTTGACACATGTCATGCACTGATTGGTTGTTGGCACGTGAGGACTCTTTATTATGACAAAGTTTTTTCTCCTTTTACGTTTGTGGATGTCAATTTTGTAGTGGGTTATTATTAAGGAAAAAGAAAAGGAAGGCAAATTTCTAGCTTTGTCGGCAATTTTGTCTTTAAACTTTTAGTGATGGCATCAACTCAGGTGGTAAATTTCATTGCTAAGGGGAGACAAAGTAGTACCCTTTGGCCCATAGTAGGTTTCTTAGTCTTTTCTTTCTTTTTATTTTGATTTTAATTTTTTCACCTTCCTCCTTTTGTATGTTTTGGATCATTTTCATATTTATGTCTTAGGAGAATTAAGTCACATTTTTATTGGTTTGATGTCTTAGATAGTTATTGAGTGTGTTTTACTGCAAATCAGTCACAGGGAAAAAAATGATTAAAATTTAGGGAATATGTCATTTGTCAAAAAGTAGCTGAAGAAGATGATGGACAAAAACTGATAAGGCTTTGAAATCTTTAATCTCCCATAATTGGAATTTGAAATTTTATAATGTGAATGATTTCCTCTATCTTTTCATCTGTCATGCAGATTTGTCAATATCCTCCAAAACATCCAAAAAACTTTAACAAGAATACTAAAATTGTCATTAAAATGAGAGAATAAAAAAGGAAAATATTAGATTGGAATAAAATGTATCGTGCGAATCCACCTTTTCTTGCAAGTATTTTAGTCAAACAAACGTGGAACCATAGTGAAGGAATTATTAATCTTAGCTTAAGGAGTAGTTAGGATTTTGGAATGGGACCTGTGGATCTTTCTTTTCCTTAATATAACTAAGAATTACTAGTATAACTAGTTGATTTTATCATTAGTTCATGGCCTGAAAATCAGAGGCGTATTTATGTATTGGAGCATGGGGCACATGCACCCATGCTCCTCTCTCTATTCCATATATATTTATTTTATATTTTTAAAAAATATGCTTAAATATACTTGTGTGCACCCAAGCTCAAAGAGTTCTATAGTGCAATAAATATTCAGTGCACCTTCTTGTGTTAGATGTTCAATTCTCAGTTTATTGGCATGTCTAGTGTCCCTTCGTGTGTTTTAATTAAGTTTTTTTTCTTCTTTTTTTGTTTGATTTATTCATTCAAAATTTCCAAATCTAACACATTGAAGTCTTTTATTTCCTTTTTGTCATCACAAAAAATTTATATAATTAAAATTAAAATTACAAATCACTAAAATTACAAGAAAAAAATTTAATTTTAATCTATAATTTCTAAATGGTAATGAATTTATGGTAAAAACTTAAAGGTTAAACCCGTTAAATATAAATTCTAGATTCACCTCTTTGTAATTATGCACTCATCTCCTTGGAATCCTGGATCCGCCTCTGATATGATTCACACCATAATTTTCTTATTGCATTCGCAATTCCCTTCTTGGCTTATCTACCAAAACCACGAGTCTGGAACCAAAGTGAGATTCTTTAGGACTCAAACGACCAAAATAGGTAAAAGAAAAAAACTGACTACCATTTTATATATAGCGCGGTTATTCACCGCGCTATACTTTAACGACACGTTTGTCCGTCACCGCGCTATATTTGAACTCAAAAAGGGCGGGAGATATAGCGGACATATAGTACGCGCTATAGTATAGCGCAGTGAATACATGCGCTATACCTACTTAAAAAAGCGGGCTTCCATCTTCCCCGACCAGAACCAGTGCCCACCCCCCAAACGAGTTTTTAGTGCCCCCCCCCCCCCCATTTTTTAAAGCAAAAAAAGTCCATTGGAGCCCACCCGTCCCACAAAAAGTGTATCTTCTCGGTCTTGTAGCAAGTTAGCACCGGATCTAAGGCGTTATCGCGTAGGGATTGCTCGTTTCGGCCCCAAAATCATCAAATCTTCACCTTTCAAAAAATTTAAATCGAGGTATTCCGACTTACTTTTTGTTAAAAGTCACATATAAAAAATGCGTATTAGTTGTTTTTTACTGTGGTATATGTTTTTTGTGTGTTTGTTTTGTGTTTAATTAATTTGTTATTTTTTATCTGAATTAGACTATTTTTGTGCTAAAAATTAGTAAAATAGAGAAATTATTATTTTATGAATAATTAATGTTATTAGTTGTTATAAAAAAATATTTATTAGTTATTTTTTATTGTGGTATATGTATTTTCGTGATTGTTTTGTGATTAAATTAATTCATTATTTTTTATTAGGATTAGATTATTTATGTGCTAAAAAATTAGAAAAATAGATAAATCATTATTTTATGAATAATTAATGTTATTTGAATTTTATTTTTGTACGTATATTAATATGTGACTTTATTGTTGTTTAGTGCCCTTTAGTGCTATGTTGTGCCTGTAATTGTGATGTAGTGCCATTTAGCGTAGTAAAACTGATAATAAATTTTAGCTAATGGTAGTTGGCTCTGTCCATGGCCCTTTAGAGTAGTGTTACTTTAATGAAAAAATGTTGAAAACTAAATTATCTTTGTAGTTAGTGAAATTAATCATTTAATTATCTGTTAACTCCAAAAATATATGAAAAAATGATAGTTCAAACACAAACTCTCTCGAATTTTAGTCAACAAATATAAGAAAATAACATAAAAATTTATCAAACTAAGTATTTTTATATGAATACTTATTAATTATATTATGTATAATTATGAAAATTAATTAATTAATTCTATTATGCCAAAAAATAGCTGAGTAAGAAACAAACATATAAAATAATAAACTAACATATAAACTAATAAATTGACATATAAAATAATGTATAAATCAACATATAAAATAATAATATAGAAAATGTATAAACTTAAGTAATAATATAGTAAAAATATCGATTAAAATTAATATAAAAGATATTGCAATATATTTAAAGATGTTAAGCAATTAAAAAGAAAAATACTTTAATTAATATTGTTCAATTTACAGACATCGTCATGGAGGTTCCCTCTGTGTATCCTGGACCCGCATCTCGAGAGCTACTGTCGCTACAGGGCAACCATAGGTCTTCATACATTTGGGATGGGCAGTGTTTGTCCCAGACATTCCGCCCCAGGTGTATAGACCGATATGTGAGAGTTCATTAGGGACCACGCTCTCCATCCCCGTATAGTTAGACGCCTTCAGGATACAGGTTTCTACAAGATCATAGAGATCGGTAGTTGCAGTTCGATTAGGCGTTGATCATGGCTATGATAGAGCGGTGGCGATCGGAGACGCATACGTTTCATCTACCCATTGGCGAGGCCACCATCATGCTTGAGGACGTAGAGGTTCTTTTCAGGCTGCCGGTTGATAGATTACCTGTAGTTTACCCGCATGCTCTTAGAGACTACAGGGAGTGGATTAACTGCATATGTTGCAGCGCCTCACCAGTTTCCAGATAGCAAAACCGGCTGCATTGAGTGGGGCCAGTCAATTGCAGTTGACGCCCGTCCGGCAACATCCATCGGCGATGGATGCAGAGATTACGGATTATTCACTGCCAGAGGATATCGGTCGGCACACGAGATTGTTGTTGCTGCTAATGTTTGGTGGTGTAGTGTTCCCGAATACTTCGGGAAACCTAGTCAGTTTGAGATTTCTACATCATCTGGAGCTGCTAGATGATTTACCTGGTTACAGCTAGGGTGCAGTTGTTCAAGTTAACCTATATAGGCAGATGTGCCAGGCGTGCATGGGCACCTAGAGAGATGTTGCCGGATTTTTACCAATGTTGCAGGTGAAAACATAGTCAATTCTTTTCATGATTATAAAATACATAGTTAAAAAATACCTTAAATTTTACGTCCCCAATCTATATTAGGTTTGGGCATGGGAGCGGTTCCTGCAGTTTCAGCTACCTCTACCATCGATCTCTCTGGATGCACCACCTCTATCGTTTCTCCCTTTATCTTGAAAATGGGTTGATAGGTAAGGCTACGAATGCGAGGTTGAAGCTCGACATCATCTCTCCTATTACACGGATTTGTTGAATTTACTTGAAGGCACGCAGGTACATATATACTTAAGTTTACTTGGCCTGGCTTTATATATGTTGCGTTTACTCACGATTATTGTGCTTAATAAATAGTTCGCATGGAGGCCATATAGTGACGCGTTGATAGCTGGTTTGCGCAATTATTGCTCCCGTGGCCGAGTTGTGTGGAGCTCTTCCGTCCTACTTATATGTCTCGATATTGTCACGACCCAAACTGATGGGTCACGATGGGTGCCCGAGTCCTACCTGTCAAACACCCCAAAGCATGCGTCTAAGATATAAACCTGAATAATATCTGCTGAATTACGAGAATAATGTACATGAAGGAAATCTGTCCAAAAAGGCATACATACATATACGTACAACATAAAGCAGCTCTGGATCAAGTGGAGCACGCCAACTCTCGCTGATCAGGGATCCTAAGAAGGGGGACCATCGGCTTGCCTACCTGCACCTGCGGGCATGAAACGCAGGCCCCGTGAAATAGGACGCCAGTACGAAAAATGTACTGAGTATGTAAGGCATGAAAATTTGTACATAAAAGACATAGATGAAACATGGAATAAAGAAACACATCTTTAAATCTGAATAACTTTGTAAATTCTGAAACATTTATAATGTCATGCACATGCGTATAAATGTCGTGTCATGCATATGTATGGGTGTACATAATATCATTAAGCTACTGAGGGCATCCCATCATATCATCTCGACCACTGTGGGCAACATCATCAACATATACCAGCTGATCAGGTGGTGGTGCGTATATAATGCCGTAACCTTTTCCCATATCCCGTATACATATATTTACATATATACGCGTATATAACACCATTTGGTCATGGGTCAATGCACATGTATAGATGGGTGAAATGCATGAAAAATACGTAATAAATCTCAATATTCTTTTCGGATAAATTTTTTCAACTGCGTATTATTCTGAGACTCATGAATAGAAGATAGTAATATTTCACACGGGGAATCAAGAATGTAGACGCCCTAATATTTCTATGAATAGAGTAATTTATGGAAATTGTACGTTTGCTCGTTCCTTTGGTATAATTTGGACCATGCCAAAAGAAAAAGGGGGTGACCTTAACATACATGTTCCTTGAATTATTTGAACGAAGTGAAGCTTCTGCTTTTGTGAAATATATTGAAACGAGAGAATGAAGCTTCTACTTCTGAATTTGAATGAAACTTGCTTGGAAAGAAGACTTCTAACATTTTCCTTTATGAAAGTTAGCTTCTAACCTTTCAAACCAAGAAAGGAAAAGTTTTCTTGCTGTTTGGAATCTCCAACGTTACTGCTCCTTATCCCAAAATAAATTAGGACAACAACTCTTTTGGTTGTTTAATTCAAATACATTAAAGATAGCCATCTAGGATAATTAATTACTTAGTCACTTCATGTGGTAAGCTAGTGCTGCAACATGTCTTTGGAGTATAATTATTTAAGTTTTATCCACTTATTAGTTAACCAGATAATGTCATGTTACCCGGTAATTAATCAATTACCCTCATAATTTAAAAATGACTTAAAATTCTACTTATTTTTAATATACTTCATATATACTTTATACATTATACTACCGTGGTCATATGGTACCTTGCATGGTACTAGTTCATAATTATCGGGTATTATTGCTCGACTTGTATTTTATTCCAAATTGGCCACTTTCAACGAAACTCGTTTTCTTTAATTCGTGTACCCCTTTATCCTTCATCACACTTATTTATCGCTGATTATAAATAGCGTAAATATGTTAACGTCAAGATGATCTCATCCCCGAGTCTACGTCAATTAACTGAAGATGAACTAAGTGATAAATACAGGCCTTTCTGATCATCTTCCTTGCCTTGAGATAAGAAATGAATCTTCCTCTCGGCGATGCCGTATTACCTTTCCACTCCAAAACAGGCTCCCCTGGAAATTGAAATCGGACTATCTTTGATATACAATCAATGTTGGCATGACAAGAAGCCAACCAATCCATACCCAATATAACATCAAATTCTACCATATCTAACTCAATTAAGTCTAATACGGTTGGTCGACCATGAACTACTATTATACAACCCATATATACCTGTTTAGCTATCACTGAGTCTAGGTGTAGATACCTCAAAAGGTTTAACCAATTTAGGTTTTATTTTAAACTTACTAGCAACCAACGGAGTATAACGTATGATAAGGTGGAACCTGGGTCAATCAGTGCATATACATCATAGGAGGAGACTGATAATATACCTGTAACAACATCGGGTGATGACTCCTGGTCCTATCGTCCTACCAATGCATAAATGCGGTTTTGAAGGCTACTCGAGCTAGATGATCCGCCTCTGCCTCTACCACGACTCATTGGTGCTTAGGGACCTTGCCATGAGGGGTACTGATGATGACGAACCAGCTACAGATCCCCTGGCTGAGCTATGCTTGCATCACCTCTCATCGGACAATCCCTCATAACGTGGCCCGGATAACCGTAAGTATAACAAACACCTAATCCCATACGGCACTACTCGGTATGCTGCTTACCACATTGAGCACATCGTGGCAAGGGCAGTCTCATTGATTTGACTCACCCCTATACTGAGAACCTGAGGCCCTAAAATTCTGACCAGACCCTGAATATGTGAAACGATCGAATCTCTTACCGCCAAACTGAGGGGGTGCGCTAGCCGATGGCTGGGCTGGATACCTCGGGTACTGTTGCCTCTGACCACCTCAAAACTCACCAGAAGGACCCAAAGACCTTGCTCTCTTATTCTAGTCCCTATCATGCTCACGATCGGCCTTCTGTTTCTGTTTACGCTCCTCTACACCCTGAGCATATGCCTGAATACAAGAAATATCCATGTCTGGCTGAAGTGAGACCGACATACAATCGTTAAGCAAGTGAGGCTCTAACCCCATCACAAATCGGTGCACCCGATCCTCCATCTTAGATATAATAGTGGGAGCATACCTAGCCAATGAATCAAACTGAAGGCTATACTTCCAAACACTCATGTTACTCTACCGAAGGGTCAAAAACCTATCAACTCTGGCCCATCTAAGCTCTAGTGGCAGATAATGATGAAGAAAAACTTCTGTAAACTCCTTCCATACCGCTGGAGGGGCATCCTCACCTCTGGACAATTCCTAAGACTCATACCAACTAACTGCAACATCTCAGAATCTATAGGAAGCTAGCTCAACTGACTCACTCGTAGTGGCCTTTATTACTCGTAATGTCCTTTGCATTCTATCAATAAATACATGAGGGTCCTCATTCGAATCTGCCCCAGTGAATACCGTAGGGTCTAAATTAGTGAAGTCACGAACCCTCGCCCTGACAGACCTATCTGCATGACCAATACCTACTTCCTAACGCCGAGCCTGTGCGACTACTAATCGGGTTAATAGCTGAATAGTATCTCTCATCTCCTAACCCAGTGCATCCGGCTGAGGTGCTGAATATACAGGGGCGGGTGCTGGAGCTGGTGCCCCTCGGAGCTCTTCTGGAAAAGACGGGGTATATGAAGTCTGAGATAGAAAATCACCATGAGACTCTCCCCGAGCCCTGGTAACTCGTGGCTGTCTAGTAGTCTCACCGGCCACGGACTTTCCCTTCTGGGCGGCCGTACTCTTTGGAGGCACAACTGAAATATAACATATCGTGAGGAACATGAATTCTTGTATCGCACGATCTGAGATAAAAAGAGAGGATACCAATCTATATGTCTTGTAGC
>NW_027438735.1:0-10000 GCF_000715075.1 Nicotiana tabacum | reverse complement strand
TCGTGTAAACCAAAATCCTATTAATAGATAGGAACACAGCCCAACCAATTCCCAAAAAATATAAATTTGTATCAAATTCGAACTAGTAACTAATCCCAACATGGAAGTACTGAAAAAACTCATATAAGCAAAAAATCTCAAATAGCCTTGATCATGAGCCATATAATTATCACTATAAATAAGAACCATAATTCCAACCGTAGTGATTAATATTGACATAATAGAAGTAAGTGGGTCGATCAAGTATCCGAAGTCTAAAGAAAAATCATTATTGATGATCCAAGACCATACATATTGATAAAAAGAACTGCTATTTATTTGCTGAATAGACAGGTAGATTGAAAAAACCATGACTATGCTTAACAATAAAACACTCTGAAAAGCCCACATACGGCGAAAACTTTTTGTTGCCGTTGGAAAAAGAAAAAGTCCCGCTCCTATTAACATAGGGACTGGAAGTGGAATGAAAGGTATGATCCACGCATATTCATATGTCTGTTCCATAAAAAAGTTTTGAATTCTTAATTAATTGTTTCCGATTCACCGGATCTTACCTCTTTTGAAAGGAGTCAATAAAAAGTCAAAATATGGACTAACTGAAACTAATTTAAAACTTAAATCGAATTTTCTATTCTTACTTATTCTGAGTCTTTGCTAAATACTTCAACTATTGAAATCAAGAAGTTACAATTGGTCAAATGATATGAAAGGGATTAATTACTAGTCTCTTTTGAAATAGGCCTATTTTTCTCCAAGTTTGACCAGTGAATCGAACGGGGATTCAAGTTTTTCATTTCATGAAGTAAAAATGCGGTTCTTATCTTTAAACCTTTCGAGGTATTTTATTGCATGTAAATGAAATGTGGAACCATAAATAGAAATCGAGTATTTTTTGGATTCTTTATTTTATTTTTTCTTTTTATTAAGTTCAACTAATTTCCTTTCTACAGAACAGCCGATTAGCAAATTCTATAGGTATAGATTTTATGAATCAAAAATAATGTGAAATAAAGATACCAGTCAATAGAGAACCTTTTTTTTACAATTATGAATGTTTTATGGAATAGAAAAACTTGAAAAAAACACATATTGACCTTCTTTTTTTATTTCCAGTATTATGCAATTTTCACACATCTTTTGCCTATCTCGATAATGTTTTATTTTAGGACGACACTATTAGCTCGAAAATAAATAGTAGTAAAAAGAATTCGTTTTGAACAATAGATGTCTTTCACATCCAGCTATAACAATGAGTAATTTTTTAATTTCTAAATGGCAGTTCCAAAAAAACGCACTTCGACATCAAAAAAGCGTATTCGTAAAAATATTTGGAAAAGGAAGGGATATTCGATCGCATTAAAGGCTTTTTCATTAGCGAAATCTCTTTCTACCGGGAATTCAAAAAGTTTTTTTGTACGCCAAACAAAAATAAATAAGTAATAAAACGTTCGAATAATTTGAATCAACTTGAAAAAAGAATTCAATTATTCTTAAATTATTCAATTAGATAATAATTGAATAATTTAACGATTTCCCTTTCATATTTGATATTGATTAGCTCACCAATCAATACGTAATGGAACTCGCTTCGCTTTTCTGATTGATAGATAAAATAATAGAATTAGGAAATCCTCTATTTACTGAATAATAACTTTTTTGTTGACAAAAGAGTAAACATCATTTCTATTCCAAGGTGGGGAGTTTCATTTTCCCCATCGACCTATTTGCAGAATTCCATTAAAAAAAAATTCTATATTTCCATTCTATTTCCATATCTATAGAAGAACGTATATAAAAATCTTTAGTGAAATTAGTGAAAGTTAAGAACTCATTGAAACTAATTGATTCTATTTTGAAACCTTTTTGTTTTGTCTAACTTTCTAACTCTTTATTTTCTCTGAATTATTATATAGATACCCATGTATATCTTGCCCTTAACCCAATAGAGAAAATTGCTTAATGAAATTCTGTATGACTGGTTGTCAATTTTGAGCGATGCAAAATAGGTTCTTTTCTTTCTATTTTGTCTTCAAAATCCATTTTTTGTTTTAGATTTCTGAAATAAAATAAATAGGAAATAGCTGATTAAACAATGAAAACAAAAAATTTGGGAACTCTATTCCTTAATTGAGTATAGAACGGTTTAGTTACAAGAGTTCAATTCGAGGAAAGCATAAAATATGGGAAAGTCCCAGGTTAAATAAAAAAAACTAAGACTCTAAACTCAAATCTAAAATAATGAACCTTCAACTTCAAATTCCTATTTGAACAACTTTTTATTGTTATTGATCCATTTGAATCATTACTAAACTAAAATAGCTTCCTCAATCTCGACGATTGCTTATTCATAGGCTATTATGAGTTCAAGACAGGCCGCTATGGTGAAATTGGTAGACACGCTGCTCTTAGGAAGCAGTGCTAATGCATCTCGGTTCGAGTCCGAGTGGCGGCATACCGTCTTCTAAAAAGGATAAATAGATCTTATAATGAATTCAATTCCCGATTTCCTTTTTAGAATTATGTAATTAAGGGACTCTTCTTTTTTAAGATTTTTTATGATATTTTCAACCTTAGAGCATATATTAACTCACATTTCCTTTTCGATCGTTTCAATTGTAATTACAATTCATTTGATAACCTTTTTAGTCGATGAAATCGTAAAACTATACGATTCATCAGAAAAGGGCATAATAGTTACTTTTTTCTGTATAACAGGATTATTAGTTACTCGTTGGATTTCTTCTGGACATTTCCCACTAAGCGATTTATATGAATCATTAATTTTCCTTTCATGGAGTTTCTCCCTTATTCATATAATTCCGTATTTCAAAAAAAATGTTTTAATTTTAAGTAAAATAACTGGCCCTAGTGCTATTTTTACCCAAGGCTTTGCTACGTCAGGTATTTTAACTGAAATACACCAATCTGTAATATTAGTACCTGCTCTTCAATCCGAGTGGTTAATAATGCACGTAAGTATGATGATATTGGGCTATGCAGCTCTTTTATGTGGATCATTATTATCAGTAGCACTTCTAGTGATTACATTTCGAAAAAACAGACAGCTTTTTTATAAGAGCAATGGTTTTTTAAACGAGTCATTTTTCTTGGGTGAAAATGTTTTACAAAATACTTCTTTTTTTTCTGCTAAAAATTATTACAGGTCCCAATTGATTCAACAATTGGATTATTGGAGTTATCGGGTTATTAGTTTAGGATTTACTTTTTTAACCATAGGAATCCTTTCGGGAGCGGTATGGGCTAATGAAGCGTGGGGGTCGTATTGGAATTGGGACCCAAAAGAAACTTGGGCATTTATTACTTGGATCGTATTTGCAATTTATTTACATACTCGAACAAATAGAAATTTGCGGGGTGCAAATTCTGCAATTGTAGCGTCTATAGGCTTTCTTATAATTTGGATATGCTATTTTGGGGTCAATCTTTTAGGAATAGGGTTACATAGTTATGGTTCTTTTCCATCAACATTTAATTGAATTCAAGACAAGTTATTACAAATACAAGAGCGGGCGGCGCATTGTATGAACCAGCGTGCGGACCGTGTGAATCATCAATACAATATTTGATTCACACGGTTTTCTACCATATGTAGTTCAATTTCATTGTTTTTACTTAACTTAAGAGTTAAGAGAAGAAAAAAAGTCTTCTTTTTTTCATTGTCCAAGAATGTTTTTCAAAACAAACATAGGTTTTTTTTATTTCAGTCATCCAAATTATCTATAAAAAAAATTAGATAGAATAACTTCGACCTTGTCAACTGCTAATGAAAGAACGAAATCCGGGTATATACCAATACCTATTACGGGTAAAAAGATGGAGATCGAAAGAAATAACTCTCGCGGTCCAGAATCAAAAAAAGAATCCTTCGGGGCATTAAATAGCTTGTATCCATAGAACATCTGGCGTGACATAGATAATGAATAAATAGGAGTTAATATCATTCCAATTGCCATTACAAAAGTAATTAGTATTTTTGGAATTAAAAGATATTTTTGGCCGGTAATTATTCCAAAAAATACTATCAATTCGGCAACAAAACCACTCATACCTGGTAATGCAAGGGAAGCCATCGAAAAGCTACTGAACATCGTGAACATTTTTGGCATTGGAATAGCTATTCCGCCCATTTCGTCAAGATAAACAAGGCGGATTCTATCATAAGTCGTTCCCGCCAAGAAAAAAGTGCAGCACCAATAAATCCATGAGATATTATTTGTAAAAGGGCTCCATTAAGTCCCGTGTCGGTTAGAGAACTAATTCCTATAATTATGAAACCCATATGAGAGACAGAGGAATAGGCTATTCTTTTTTTAAATTCCGTTGGCCAAGAGATGTTAAAGCTGCATAGATTATTTGTATTGTACCTATTATCATCAACCAAGGAGAAAATATAGAATGGGCATGAGGTAATAATTCCATATTGATTCGAATTAATCCATACGCTCCCATTTTTAATAAAATTCCGGCTAGAAGCATACAAGTACTGTAATGTGCTTCTCCATGGGTATCTGGTAACCATGTGTGTAGGGGGATAATGGGCGATTTGACAGCAAAAGCAATAAAAAATCCAATATAGAATATTATTTCTAAAACCACAGGATATGACTGATTAACTGATGTTTCAAAATTTAATGTTGGTTCATTAGAACCATATAAAGCAAGACCCAAAACTCCCATTAAGAGAAAAACAGAACCCCCCGCCGTGTACAAAATAAATTTTGTAGCTGAGTACAGACGTTTCTTTCCTCCCCACATGCATAGAAGTAGATAAACAGGAATTAATTCTAACTCCCACATGATGAAAAAAAGTAAAAGGTCCCGAGACGAAAATGATCCAATTTGACCACTGTACATTGCTAACATGAGAAAATGGAATAATCGAGAATCTCGAGTAACTGGCCAAGCCGCTAAAGTAGCTAAAGTAGTGATAAATCCTGTTAATAAAATGGGTCCTATAGAAAGTCCATCTATTCCTAATCTCCAATGGAAATCAAAAAAATTGATCCATTTATAATCCTCCACTAGTTGGATTAATGGATCATCCGATTGGAAATGATAACAAAATGCATAAGTCGTTAGAAGGAGTTCTAAAATACATATACATATCGTATACCACCTAATTACCCTATTTCCTTTATGGGGAAGAAAGAAAATTAAGGAACCCGCAAATATTGGAAAAACTACAATTATTGTTAACCAAGGAAAATAATTCGTAGTAAAGACAAGATACACTTGGACCATAAAAACCCGTGCTCAAAATATTGTGATTTTCGAGCACAGGTTTGTCGGTAAAAAAAATTAAATGGATTCAAGTAGAGTTTTCTCGAACGTATCAATAAGCTAGACCCATACTGCGAGTTGTTTCATGCCATAAATAAACTCGGACACTCAAGAAATCTGTTGGACAGGCGGATTCACATCTCTTACAACCAACACAGTCCTCTGTTCGTGGAGCAGAAGCAATTTGTTTAGCCTTACAACCGTCCCAAGGTATCATTTCTAATACATCGGTGGGGCAGGCTCGGACACATTGAGTACATCCTATACACGTATCATAAATCTTTACTGAATGTGACATTGGGTCTATACGTTTTTGAATGTTAGAAATTTTCGATCTAGTAAACTTAGAAACGAATCATATAATCATATATTTATATACCAGATGAATCAATGAGTTATCATAATTTTCTAATCAACCCCCTTCTGGATTGGTTTATGAGATATGAGAGAGGGCCAAAATACTTTGATTTCTTATGTTTTGCAAACAAGATCACACCTTACGTAGCAAACATGCTAATTAAAATCGATTTATCAATATTAGAATCTAGATGATTAATACTAATTATTCAACAAATTTGATTGGTTGATACGAGTTGATTTTCTGTTACGGTAAATTGATGAAACAATAGCCAGTCCAATGGCTGCTTCAGCGGCTGCAATAGCTATAACAAAAATTGAGAAAATGTCTCCTTTTAATTGACGATTATCAAAAAAATCAGAAAATGTTACAAAATTTATATTAACCGCATTCAATATAAGTTCAAGACACATAAGGGCTCTAACCATATTTCGACTTGTGATCAATCCATAGATCCCGATAGAAAATAAATAGGCACTCAAAACAAGTACATGTTCGAGAATCATTAAACAACTCCTTATCAATCTCGACTCCTTTCAATATGAACAACAATTCAACCGATTTAATTGACTAGTATATAACAAGTATGGAACAAAGAAATATATTGGTACTAGATTGACCTAAAGTCTTTCTATTTATACAACAGGAATTCAAATAGAATTGAAGGAAAATGAATGTGATAAGACAGAACAAAATTTTATTTGAATTCCAAGTTTTAATAGAAATTTTTTATTGACGAGCTACAGCAATTGCACCTATTAAAGCAACTAAAAGGATTATTGAAATCAGTTCAAATGGAAGAAAAAAATCTGTTGATAAATGAATTCCAATTTGTTGACTATTACTTATAAAATCTTGCTCTATAATCTGGTTTGATCTTGTAGTCCAAATAATCCCGTACCATGACGTATCTGAAATAGTAGTAATTAGTGAAATAAAAAGACTTATACAAACCATCGAAGTAATTCCATCTCCTACGGTCCAAAGATGAAAATCTTTGTAATATTCTGAACCATTCATGAACATCACAGCAAAAATGATTAAAACATTTATAGCTCCTACGTAAATAAGTAGCTGCGCAGCAGCTACAAAATAGGAGTTAGATAGAATATAGAATAACGATGTACAAACAAGAACCAATCCCAAGGAAAAGGCAGAATAAATTGGATTGGGAAGTAATACCACTCCTAGACCCCCTAATATAAGACCCGACCCTAGAAAGACTAAAAGAAAATCATGTATTGGTTCAGATAAATCCATTTTTTATCAAAAATCAAAAACGAAGAATTTCATGACTTTATTGACCTGACCAGGAAAAAAGAAGTTTTTCAATTTTTTATGATACTTCTTAATTGTTAATTGAATGAAATTGTAATGGGTATGAATTGACGTAGATGCTTTTATTTTATTGGACCACTATCAATTCTTTATTCGTCGAACGAGTAGTTTAAACCTATCGATTTTGGATATCATTTATCTACTTTGAAACCATTACTATTATTATAACTATAATATAGAAATCCGTTTTGTTTTCAATCTAAATTAAGCTAGGAGTCTCATTAACCAACCACTAGTTTGAATTGAACAAGCAAAAATATCATTCTTTTAGATCCGAACTAAGCCTTCGTAATTCGGAATTTTTTTCGAATTTAGGGTTTATTCATTTTTTATTTGAGGTAAATTCGAAATTGTTCGAATTGTGTAATCATCAATTACTGACATTGGTAAGCGACCCAAAGCGATTTGATTATAATTCAATTCGTGACGATCATAAGTAGAAAGTTCATATTCTTCGGTCATTGATAAACAATTTGTTGGACAATACTCAACGCAATTACCACAAAATATACAGATTCCAAAATCAATACTGTAATTAAGCAATCGTTTCTTTCGAATATCAGTTTCCAACTTCCAATCAACAACGGGTAAATCTATAGGACATACACGCACACATACTTCACAAGCAATGCATTTATCAAATTCAAAGTGGATTCGGCCTCGGAAACGTTCCGATGTGATCAATTTTTCGTAGGGGTATTGAATAGTTACAGGTAAACGATTTGCGTGGGACAGGGTAATCATGAAACCTTGGCCGATGTATCTGGCGGCTCGTATTGTTTGTTGACCATAATTTATGAATTCAGTTATCATAGGGAGCATATTTAGAATATCTATAAAAAAGATTTTATGCTTGTTTCTTTCTCTTGTTTGAGACAAGTCGTGAATCTAGAATATTGTAGTCTTTTACAGTGAAAGAAGTTGGGACGAGGTTGTCAATAATAGATTACCTAGAGAAATAGGTAAAAGAAATTTCCACCCAAGATTTAATAGTTGGTCCATTCTCAGCCTCGGTAAAGTCCATCTTGTTGCAATAGGAATGAACAAAAACAAATAAGTTTTGGCTAATGTGATAAAGATACCAATTAGTGTTCCAAAGACTTTACCCCTTTTATTTATGCCAAATAGCTCAGGAACAAATATGTACGGAATAGAAAGATTCCAACCTCCCAAATAAAGAACTGTTACAAATAATGAAGAAACTAGTAGATTCAGATATGAAGCAATGTAAAATAAACCAAATTTGATACCTGAATATTCGGTTTGATACCCTGCTACTAATTCTTCTTCTGCTTCTGGTAAATCAAAAGGTAATCTTTCACACTCGGCTAGAGAAGAAATTAGAAAAACGATAAACCCGATGGGTTGACGCCACAAATTCCACCCCCAAAAGCCATATTTTGACTGCGCTTCCACTATATCAACTGTACTTAAACTGTTAGATAATCATAGTCGATGATAACATCACTGTGCCCATCGCTATTACAGAACCGTACGTGAGATTTTCATCTCATACGGCTCCTCAGAGGTCACAAATAAATCTAAGGACCCTTTCCTATTCTTTATCTTGATATGTTTGTCAGATAGAGTAAAAATCTATCCTAAGGTCCCAAATTAGACCAATGGAATTCTGTCTGCTATATTTAAAACTAATAAATACGGGCTTCTGAATTGATCTCATCTTTTAAGAATTTTCATTTTTCTTTGTTGATTAATAACCTTATCATTAAATAAAATGCGCTTTATAGCAATATCACATATACATTTCAACCTCGAATTTTCAATTAACCCTTTTATCCATTTGTCACGTACTTCCCTACTCAACCCGGATCCCAAGCAAATCTCTTGTTGGGCTGTCTAATTCCTTGGCCTTTTCGTAGTTTAGCCCTAGGCCCAACAGCTTGGCTAGCCTCCGTCCAAATAACTGGACCATAAGCATTATGGGAGTTATCCATGTTCACAACAACCAGCACGTGATATTATTTATTTATGTTTTGGCTTTCATATTGTTTCTAAACGATGTTCATTTTTTTGTTTTTTGGGAATATTTAGTTTCAGTTGGATTAAAATCTACTTGATTGAGGTCTTAATTATTAATGCTCACATCATGCGTCAGCTCTGCTATAACTGTTGTGTTATTGAGTTTTTAATTTTCAATGCTCACATCATTTGTTAGCTCTGCTATAATTGTTGATACATTAAGAAAAGAATTTTCATTATACTTTTGGGAAGACTCAGTTAATGTGACAATTTAGTGTTATTTACCATTCTACAAAAATGTCTGTTTTAACCTTTTTGCTTGGTGTGCAACCATTTGACGTAAACAATCCCTTTTGCTTTTAGATTTTGTAAGCTCCTTGAGAGGTTAAGTGCTAGAATTTTCTGCAGGAGGCTTACCTCTTTTCTTTTGTCTGCAGGAGGCTTACCTCTTTTCTTTTGTATTCAGCTTTTGCATCCGGCCATCCCGTGGATGCCTTTATTAATGAAATTTACCTTACCTGACCATTCCACAAAAATATCTACTCTGCATAGCTTGGTAATTAAAAAAGAGCGACTGAGCTTGTCTTCAATCGGTCGCTCTTGTCTGCAATCCCAATCTCTTGAGGCCGTTATATACAAACATCTCTTGTCATCTTGTTAAACCTTTATAGATACATGTTTTCTGTACTTTCGTTCTCCTACATCAGTTGTGCATCTCTACTTACTAGATATGCTTTTGTTCAACAGCGTTTCTCACTGGAAAAACGGACTGGAAAGAAATGCTACTTTGTAAGTGCAAGGGATCTTAACATTGTATGGAGTGATGCACCAGAATATTGGAATTGGACTTCACTACCAGAGTCCAGGTTTGCCGTCTTTTAGAGGATACAGACTATCCTTCTCTTGAGAATAAATATACACATTAGTTTATTTAAATTCTATGCATAAACGAACACTTTACACCATCATGTCATCTTTTCTTATCTTATTTTCAAGATTATAAATTATACATTTAAGGAGGCC